>NC_088395.1:56814621-57117651 GCF_037993035.2 Macaca fascicularis | reverse complement strand
GACTAAAGCGTATTTGGACACTGAATAAACATCAGCAGTAGCCAAACAATGGCAGCTGTGGGCCTTTGGTGAGGTCCAGTACTAATGTTGGTCTGGAAAGCCCTGGGCTTCAAGTGCAACCCAGCATAGTGACAGTCGCAGTGGCTATGGGAGTGCCTGTGTCACCTCTCCCCCAACTCCAGGCAGCCCAGCACAGAGAGATTCCATCTGATTAGCAGAAAGAGAGGTAACAGAGCAAGAGACTTTGCTTGGAAAGTCAGGGAATTCTCTCTTATCTTTTCCAAGTCCGCGAAGGCTGTGTATCTAGACTGCAAGAGTTGTAGCATACCAGGGCTCAGGGTGCCACCTAGTGCTGAAATGGCTGCAGTCACCACAGCTTAGGTAACTTAATACTGTATCCTCTGAATTCTTGGAAAACCATTTCAAAAAGGTTGAGTATGAACAAGGCCAGACTGCAAAGACTGAAATAAATACATAACTCTTCAATGTCCAGATATTGAAGAATATCCACAAGCATTAAGAATATTCAGGAGACATGATATCACTAAATGAACTAACTAAGACACTAGTAACCAATCCTGAAGTGGCAGAGATATAGAACCTCTCAGAGGCAGAATTCAAAATAGCTATTTTGTGGAAGCTCAATGAACTGCAAGATAAAACAGAGAAGATATTCAGAATTCCATCAGAGATTTTACCATAGAAGCTGAAATCATTTAAAAACATCAAACAGATATCTTAGAGTTGAAAAATTAAATTGACAGAATGAAAAATGCATGTGTGTCAACAACAGAGTTGATCAAACAGAAGAAAGAATTAGTAAGCTCAAAGATGTGATACGTCAAAACACACTATCAGAGGATGAAAAAGAATGAAATATGAGAAGGAAGTGAATTGCTCCTGCAAGACCCAGGAGACAGCTCAAATACTGTGAGTACCCAAATTGCGAAAGTGAGAAAGGGGGATCATGCACCCCTGAACACACACCCTTACAGGGGAACCTAAAGGTGTAGATCACGGGAGAAGGATTTGACCTTGCCTGGAGCTGAGTAAATCTATAGTGCTGAGTGAAATACAGGGGTAGAGGAGAAGCAGGAAAAGTCCCGTGGGCTCTCTGGGTCCCCAGGGCAGTTATGTCTGACTTGTCTCACAGGGTTCCTTGGGGAGGGCTGCCAGAGGAACTGGAAAAAGATCATAGTAGAAGGAAACCTCCAGCTGAACTTTGTAACAATTCGAACCAAACCCAAAGTCTCCTGGCCAGAACTCGGGGGATGACGTGAATCTGGTGCGCAGACTCCCAGGCAGGGAGCCCTGCTTTATTCTCAGCCTGGAGGCTCGTAGTAGCCTGGAGCAAGTTTGCCCAGCAGGCCCCACTGCGTGGAAACAAACTCAGTGCTGTTGGGGCATGGTGGGAGTGAGACTAGCATTTTTTGTTGTGTGGGGGCTGGGTGAGGCCTCTAACTGCCAGCTTCCCCAACTTCCTTGATACTCTGCATGACACAGCAGAGGCAGCCATAATCCTCCTGGGAAAATAACTCCATTGACTGGGAATCACACTCCCATCTGCCACAGCAGCCACAGCAAGCTCCACCCAAGGAGAGTCTCACCTCATACACACCTAACCCTGCCCCACTAGATGGTCCTTCCCTACCCACCTTGGTAGCTGAAGACAAAGGGCATATTATCTTGGGAGTACTAGGGCCCCACCTACCGCCTGATCCTCCATATCTCTTTAAAGTGTCACCTCGTGGCAGGAGGCCAACCAGCACAAAACTAGTGCATCAAACAACTAAAGACTCTCACAGAGTCCATTTAACTCTCCTGCCATCCCCACAGGAGCAGGTGCTGGTATCCATGGATGAGAGACCTGAAGATAGTAAAGATAGTATACATCACAGGACTCAGGGCAGACAACCCCCAGTACCAGCCTGGAGCCTGGTAGCTCTGCTGGCTGGCTAGACCCAGAAGAGAAATAACCATCACTACAGTTCAGCTCTCAGGAAGCCACATCCCTAGGAAAAAGAGGAGAGTACTACATAAAAGGAACACCACGTGAGACAAAAAAAAAATCTGAACAGCAACCTTGAGTCTCAGTTCTTCCCTCAGACATAGCCTTAACCAAATTAGAAGAAATTTTTTTAAAAATCTAGAAATATAACAAAACAAGGTTGTTTAACACCCCCAAAAACATCACACTAATTCACCAGCAATGGATCCAAGCCAAGAAATCCCTGAATTGCCCGAAAAAAATTTAAGACAGCTGATTATTAAGCTAATCAATGAGAAAGGTGATGTCCAACTTAAAAAAATAAAAATAAAAATAAAAAGACACAACAAGGTCAGGCATGGTAGCTTATAACTATAATCCCAACACTTTGGGAGGCCGAGGTGAGCAGATCACCTGAGGTCAGGAGTTCGAGACCAGCCTGGCCAACATGGTGAAACCCTGTCTCTACTAAAAATATAAAAAAATAAAAATAAAATAAAAATAAAAATAAAAATTCCCCGGGCATTGTCATGGGCACCTGTAGTCCCAGCTACTCAGGAGGCTGAGGCAAGAGAATTGCTTGAACCAGGGGGCAGAGATTGCAATGAGCCGAGATCATGTCACTGCACACCAGCCTGGGTGACAGAGTGAGACTGTGTCCAAAAAAAAAAAAAAAAGATACAACATATGAGGGGAGAAGTCTTCAGGGAAATAGATAGCATAAATAAAAATCATGACAAATGCAGGAAATAAAGGACACACTTAGGGAAATGCAAAATGTACTAGCAAGTGTCAGCAATAAAATAGAACAAGCAGAAGAAGGAACTTCAGAGCTCAAAGACAAGATTTTGCTTTAATCAATCCAACAAGGACAAAGAAGAAAAATGTTTTTAATGAACAAAGCTTCCAAGAAGTTTGGGATTATCTTAAACAACCCAACCCAAGAATAATTGGAGTTCCTCAGGAAGAAGAGAAATCTAAAAGTTTGGAAAATATATTTGGGGGAATATTCGAGTAAAACATCCCTGGCATTGCTAGAGACCTAGACATTCAAATACAAGAAGCTCAAAGAACACCTGGGAAATTCATTGCAAAATATCATTGCCTAGGCACATTGTCATCAGGTTATCTGAGGTCAAGACAAAGGGAAGACTCTTAAGAGTTGCAAGGCAAAAGTACAAGGTAACCTATAAAGGAAAACAGATTAACAGAAAACTTCTCAGCAGAAACCCTACAAGCTAGAAGTAATTGGGGCCCTATCTTCAGCCTCATTAAACAAAACAATTATAAGCCAAGAATTTTGTATCCAGCAAAACTAAGATTCATAAATGAAGAAAAGATACAGTGTTTTTTAGACAAACAAATGCTGAGAGAATTTGCCAATACCAAGACAGTACTACAAGAACTACTAAGGGGAGATTGAAATCTTGAAACAATCCTGGAAACACATCAAAACAAAACCACTTTAAAGCACAAATGTCGCAGAACCCATAAAATTAAAATACAATTTTAAAAAGGTATACAGGCAACAAATAACGCAATGAATGGAATAGTACCTCACATCTCAATACTAACGTTGAATATAAATGGTCTAAATGTTCCACTTCAAAGATACAGAATTGCAGAATGAATAAGAATTCACCAAGCAAGTATCTGCTGCCTTCAAGAGATTCGCCTAATATATAAGGACTCACATAAACTTAAGGTAAAGGCATGGAAAAAGATATTCTATGCAAATAGACACCAAAAGCAAGCAGGTGTAGCTATTCGTATATCAGGCAAAACAAACTTTAAATCAAGAGCAGTTTAAAAAGACAAAGAGGGACATTATATAATAATAAAAGGCCTTGACCAACAGGGAAATATCACAATCCTAAATATATATGCACCTAACACTGGAGCTTCCATATTTATAAAACAATTACTACCAGACCTTAAAAATGCGATAGACAGCAAGACGATAATAGTGGGGGATTTCAAAAGTTCACAGACAGCACTAGACAGGTCATCAAGACAGAGGTCAACAGAGAAACAATGGACTTAAACTATACCCTAGAACAAATGGACTTAACAAATATTTATGAAACATTCTACCCAACAACTGCAGAATATACATTCTATTTATCAGCACATGGAAAATTCTACATAATAGGCTATATGATAGGCCACAAAAGAAGTCTCCATAAATTTTTAAAAATTGAAATTACATCAAGTACTCTCTCAGACCACACTGGAATAAAACTAGAAATCAACTCCAAAAGAAATCTTCAAAACCATGAAAATACATGGAAATTAAATAACCTGCTCCTGAATGATCAGTGGGTAAACAATGAAATCAAGATGAAAATTAAAATATTCTGTGAACCGAATGATAATAGTGAAACAACCTATAAATTTCTGGTATACAGCAAAAGTGGTGCAAAGAGGAAAGTTGATAGTGTTAAGCTACAACAAAAAGTATGAAATAGCACAAATAGACAATGTAAGGTCACACCTCAAGGAACTAGAGAAACCAAAACAAACCAAAACCAAACACGGCAGAAGAAAAGAAACCACCAAGATCAGAGCAGAACGAAATGTAATTGAATTAAACAAAACATTACAAAAGAAAAATGAAACAAAAAGCTGGTTATTTTAAAAGATAAATAAAATTGATAAACCATTGGCAACATTAACCCAGAAAAGAAGAGAGAATATCCAAATAAGCTCTATTAGAAATGATATGGGGGATATTACAACTGACACCACAGAAATACAAAAGATCATTCAAGGCTGCTGTGAACACGCGCATAAACTAGAAAACCTAGAGGAGATGAATAAATGCCTGAAAATATACAATCCTTATAGCTTAAATCAGGAAGACTTAGAAACCCTGAACAGACCAATAACAAGCAGCAAGACTGAAATGGCAATTTAAAAATTACCAACAAGAAAAAAAGTTCAGGATGGGACAAATTCACAGCAGAATTCTATCAGACATTGAAAGAACATAGGTACCAATCCTATTGACATTATTCCACAAGATAAAGAGAGAATCCTTCCTAAATCATTCTGTGAAGCGAGTATCACCCTACCACCAAAACCAGGAAAAGATATAACCAAAAAAGGAAACTACAGACCAATATCCCCAATTAATATAGATAAAAAAATAATTAACAAAATGCTAGCTAACCAAGTCCAACAGCATATCAAAAACATAATCCACCATGATCAAGTGGGCTTCATACCAAGGAAGCAGAGATGGTTTAACATAAGCAAGTCAATAAATGTGATACACCCCATAAACAGAATTAAAAACAAAAATCACATGATTATCTCAACAGATGAAGTAAAAGCATTTGACAAAAGCCAGCAGTGCTTTATGATTAAAATCCTCAGCAGAATCAGCATACCTGAATGTAATAAAAGCCTGACCTACTTGAATGTAATAAAAGCCATCTATGGCAAACACACAGCCAACATTATACTGAATGGGGAAAAGTTGAAATCATTTCCTCTGAGAACTGGAACAAGACAAGGATGCCCACTCTCACCACTTCTGTTCAACATAGTACTGGAAGTCCTAGCAAGAGCAATCAGACAAGACAAAGAAATAAATGTCATCCAAATTGGTAAAGAAGAAGTCAAACTGCCACTATTTGCTGATGATATGATCAGATACCTAGAAAACCCTAAAGACTTCCAAAAAGCTCCAAGAACTGATAAATGAATTCTGCAAAGTTTCAGGATACAAAATTAATGTACACAAATCAGTAGCTCTGCTATACACCAACAGTGACCAAGCTGAGAATCAAATCAAAACTCCATGCCTTTCACAATAGCCACAAAGTAAATAAAATACTTACAAATATACATAACCAAGGGGGTGAAAGACCTCTACAAGGAAAACTGCAAAACACTGCTGAAAGAAATCACAGACAACACAAACAAATGGAAAAACATCCCATCCTCATGGATGGGTAAAATCAATATTGTGAAAAAGACCATACTGTCAAAAGCAACCTACAAATGTAATGCAATTTTCAACAAAATGATACCATCATTCTTCACAAAACTAGAAAAAAACAATCCTAAAATTCATATAGACCCAAAAAAAGGAGCCTGCATAACCAAAGGAAGACTAGGCAAAAAAAAAAAAAAAAAAGAAAAAGAAAAAAAAAGAAATCTGGAGGCATCACATTACCCAAATTCAAACTACACTATAAGGCCATAGTCACCAAAACAGCATGATACTGGTATAAAAACAGGCACATAGACCAATGGAACAGAATAGAGAACCCAGAAATAAACCCAAATGCTTATAGCCAACTGATTTTCAACAAAGCAAACAAAAACATAAAGTCGGGAAAGGACAGCCTATTCGACAAATGGTGCTGGCATAATTGGCAAGCCACATGTAGGAGAATGAAGCTAGATCCTCATCTCTCACCTTATACAAAAATCAACTCAAGGTGTATCAAGGACTTAAATCCAAGACCTGAAACTGTAAAAATTATAGAAGATAACATTGGAGAAATCCTTCTAGACATTGGCTTAGGCAAAGACTTCATGACCAAGAACCCAAAAGTGAATGCAACTAAAACAAAGATAAATAAGTGGGACTTAATTAAACTAAAATGCTTCTGCACAGCAAAAGGAACAGTCATCAGAGTAAACAGACAATGCACAGATTGAGAGAAAATCTTCACAATCTATCCATCCAATGGAGGACTAATATCCAGAATCTCCTGGGAACTCAAACAAATTAGCAAGAAAAAGCAAATAATCTCATCAAAAAGTGGGGTAAGGACATAAATACACAATTCTCAAAAGAAGATATACAAACGGCCAACAAACATATAAAAAATGATCAATGTCACCAATGATCAGAGAAATGCTAATCAAAACCACAATTCAATACCACATTACCCCCAAAGAATGGTCATAATAAAAAAAATCAAAAACTAATAGATGTTGGCATGGATGTGGTGAAAAGGGAACACTTCTACACTGCTGGTGGGAATGTAAACTAGTACAACCACTAGAAAAAAACAGTGTGGAGACTCCTTAAGGAACTAAAAGTAGAACTAACATTTGATCCAGCAATCCCACTACTGGGTACCAACCCAGAGAAAAAGTCATTATACAAAAAAAGATATTTGCACATGCATGTTTATAGCAGCACAATTCGCAATTGCAAAAATGTGGAACCAGCCCAAGTGTTCATCAATGAGTGGATAAAGAAACTGTGGGATGTGTGTGTGTGTGTGTGTGTGTATACACACACACATATACATACATATATATAGTGGAATACGTATATATAGTGGAATATATATATAGTGGAATATATATATAGTGGGATATATATATAGTGGAATATATACATATATATGTGTATATATATATATACACTACTCAGTCATAAAAAGGAAGGAATTAACGGCATTTGCAGCAACCTGGATGGAATTGCAGACTATCATTCTAAGTGAAGTAACTCGGGAATAAAAAACCAAACATTGTATGTTCTCACTCATAAGTGGGAGCTAAGCTCTGAGAATGCAAAGGCACAAGAATGATACAATGGAATCTGGGAGCACTTGGAAAGGATGGGAGGGAGGGCTGAGGGATAAACGACTGAAAATTGGGTTCAGTGTATACTGCTTGGGTGATAGGTACACCAAAATCTCACAAATCACCACTAAAGAACTTACTCATGTAACCAAATACCACCTGTTCCACCAAAAACCAATGGAAATTTTAAAATCTAATAAAAAAAGAAAGAATGAATGTGCTTATGAGATCCAGAAAATTGTCTCAAGTGGGGGGAAAAAAACACAGAATTACTTGCTTTAAAGAGGATGTAGAGAGATCAGGGTAGAATGTTTATTCAAATAAATAATAACAAAACATTTTTCAAACCTCGAGAAAAATATAAATATCCAAATACGAGAATGTTAAAGAACACCAAGAAGACTCAATCTAAATAAGATGACTGCAAGGCATATAATAATCGAGCTCACAAAAGTCAAGGACAAATAAAGAATCCTAAAGTCGGCAAGAGAAAAAACCAAATAACATGTAAAGGACCTCTGATACGTCTATCAGCAGACTTCTTAGCAGAAATCTTACAAGCCAGTAAAGAATAGGATGACATATTGAAAGTGCAAAAGGAAAAAACTGAAAGCTGAGAATACTGCCAGCAAAGTTATCTTTAACTTGAGAATATCCACAAAGTTATCCTTAAAACATGAAGGACAGATAGACTTTCACAGAGAAAAGCTGATGAAATTCATTACTAGACCTGTCTTTCAAGTAATACTGAGTTCTTCAATATGAAAGGAAATGACACAAAAAGGCAAGAAATCATCTAGAGATCTAAAACTCACTGATAAATGTAGATACATAGACAAATTTAGAATATTATAGTACTGTACTTGTATATAAACCACTTATATCTTTACTGTGAAGACTAAAAGACAAAGCTATCAAAAATAATAACAGGCTAGGCATGGTAGCTCATGCCTATAATCCCAGCATTTTGGGAAACCAAGATGGGTCAATCACCTGAGGTCAGGAGTTCAAGACCAGCCCAGGCAATATGGCGGAACCCATCTATACCAAAAATACAAAAAATTAGCTGAGCATGGTCATGCACTCCTGTGGTTCTAGCTACTCAGGAGGCTGAGGTAAAAGGATCACTTGAGCCTTGGGGGCAGAGGTTGCAGTGAGCCAAGATTATGTCACTGTACTCCAACTTGCGTGACACAGTGAGATCCTATCTCAATAATAATAATAATACAAGCAATTTTAAGAGACAGACAATATAAAAAGATATATAGAAACAACAAAAAGTCATAAGGGGGGATGGAGTTAAAGTGTAGCACTTTTTCAATTTTCTCTTTTTTTCTCCATCATCGTCAGAGTTGTCTTTAGTTTAAAACAATTCTTTAGAATAGTCTTGCAAGTCTCCTTGTATCCATGAAGCAAAAGTCTGTAACAAATATACAAAAAATATAAAGCAAGAAATTAAGATATACTACCAGAAAAAAATCACTTATACACAAGGAAGGACAGAAATAAGGAAAAAAAGGACTTAGAAAACAAGCAGGAAGCAAATAACACAATGAAAGTTGTAAGTCCTTACCTATCCATAATAATATTGGCAGTAAATGGAATAAATTATCTAATCAAAAGACCTAGAGTGGCTGAATGAATCAAAAAATAAGACCCAAAGTAGATTCTGTGTACAAGAAACTAATTTTACTGATAAAGACATACAACAGACTGAAACTTAAGGAATGGAAAAAAGATATTCTATGCAAATGGAAACCAAAACAGAGCAGGAATAACTATACTTATATCAGATAAAGTAGATGTCAAGCCAAAAACTGTGAAAAGAAACAAAGAAGGTCATTATAAAATGATAAAAGGGTCAATTCAGCAGAGGATATAATAATTGTAAATGTATATGAACCCAGCACCAGTGCACAGAGATATATTTTAAAATATTAGTACAACTAAAGAGAGGGGTAGATCCCAAAACAATAACAGGTGTGGACTATAACACCCCACTTTCAACACGGTAAAGATCATCTAGACAAAAAAACTAACAAAGAAATGTCAGACTTAATCTGCACTATAAACTCAGAGGACCTATTACACACTTAGAAAACATTTCATCCAAAAGGTGCAGAATACACATTCTTCTCCTCAGCACATGGAACATTATCTAAGAAAGACCATATGTTAGGCCACAGAATAAATCTCAACAAATTTTTATAATATTAAAATTATATCAAGTATCCTTTCTAAATACAATGGAATAAAACGATAGAAATAAATAACTAGAATTTGAAAACTATACAAATACATGAATATTGAACAACAGGCTCCTAAATGACCAATGGGTCAATGAAGAAATTAAGAAGGAAATTTTTAAAGTTTCCTGAAACAAATGAAAATTAAAGCACAACATACCAAAACCTAGAGGACACAGCAAAAGCAATACTAAGAGGAAAGATTGTAGCAATAAATGCCTAAGTCAAGAGAAGCATAAAAACTTTAAATAAACAACCTAAAAATGCACCTTAAAGAAGTAGAAAATCAAGAACAAATCAAACCTTGAATTAGTAGAATAAATAATAAAAATTGGAGCAGAAATAAAATTGAAACTGAAAGACAATACAACAGATCAATTAAACAAAAAGTTGGCTTTTTGAAAACATGACAAAAATCTACAAACCTTCAGCCAGACTAAGAGAAGACTCAAATAAAATGACAGATGAAAAATTAGACTGGGGTGTTGGGGGCAAGTGGAGGGAGAGCATTAGGACAAATAGCTAATGCATGTGGAACTTAAAACCTAGATGACAGGTTGACAGGTGCAGCAAACCACCATGACACACATATACCTATGTAACAAACCTACACATTCTGCAGTTGTATCCTGGAACTTAAAGTAACATTAAAAAAAAAAAAAAGAAGAAAAATGAGACATTACAAGTAATACCACAGAAAATAAAAAGATTATTACAGACGATTATGAGCAGTGCC
Source organism: Macaca fascicularis (assembly GCF_037993035.2). NCBI lineage: Eukaryota > Metazoa > Chordata > Mammalia > Primates > Cercopithecidae > Macaca > Macaca fascicularis. Next base: position 57,107,129 of record NC_088395.1, on the reverse strand, counting down.
AATAAATTTTAAAACCTAGAAGAAATGGGTAAATTCCTAGACACATACAATCTACCAAGATTGAATCATAAAGAAATAGAAAACCTGAACAGACCAATAATAGGTAATGAGATAACAATGGTAATAAAATGTCTCCCATCAATGAAAAGCCCAGGATCTTGTGGCTACACTGCTGAATTCTACCAAAAATTTAAGGAAGAACTAATACAAATCCTACTCAAATCATTCCAAAATATCAAATAGGAGGGAATGCTTCCAAACTCATCCTGGAAGGCTAGCCTTATTCAGATACCATAACCAAAGACACCCCAAAAGAGAAAATTGTAGGCCAATATTACCAATAAACATACATGCAAAATCCTCAACAAAATGCTAGCAAACTGAATCCAACAACAAATTTAAAAGATCATTCGTATGATCAAGTAGGATTAATGTTAGGGATGCAATGATGGTTCAACATACACAAATCAATAAATGCGATATATCACATAAATAGAATAAAGTACCAAAACCATAAGGGCATTTCAATAGATGCCAAAAAAAAATTCAATGAAATTTAACATCGTTTCATGAAAAAAACTCTCAACAAAATGGATATAGAAGGAGCATATCTCAAAAGAATAAAGGTCATGTATGGCAAACACAGCTAGCATCATATTAAATGGGAAAAAACCTGAAAGCCCTTTGTCTATGACCTGGAAAAAGACAAAATAACTGCTTTTGCCACACAAAAAATATTATTTTCATGGGGTACATGTGTGGGCTTGTTCCATAAATATACTGCATAATGCTGGGGTTTGGGCTTCTACTGAACCCATCACCCAGATAGCTAACATAGTACTCAATAGGTAGTTTTTCAATCATTCCTCTCTTCCTCCCCCTTTTTGGAAATCCTAGTGTCCATTATTTATATCTTTATGTCCATATGCATCCATTTTTTGCCTCCCGTTTATAAGTGACAACATGCAGTATTAGATTTTCTGTTTCTGCATTCATTCACGTAGGATAATAGCCTTCAGCTGCATCCATGATGCTGAAAAGGGCATGATTTTATTCTTTTTGGTGGCTGTGTAGTATTCCACGGTGCTTTCACCACTTTTATTCAACATAGTACTGGAAATTCCAACAAGAACAATTAGTTAAGAGAAAGAAACAACACCCAAATTGGGAAGGAAGAAGTTAAATTGTCTTTATTTGCAGATAATATGATTTTATATTTAGAAAAAATCTAAAGACCCCACCAAAAACGAATTGGAACTAAGAAACTGATTTTATTTATAAAATCAACATATAAAAATCAGTAGCATTTCTAAATGCCAACTGTGAAAAATGTAAAAAAGAAATAAAGAAAGCAATCCTTTTTACAATGACTACAAAATATAAAATACCTAGAAATAAACTAAACCAAAGAAATGAAAGATGTCTGCAATAAAAATTATAAAACATTGATAAAAAATAAAGACCACACAAAAATAGAAAAATATCCATGTTCATGAGTTGGACTAATTAACATTGTTAAAATGTCCATACTACTCCAAGTTATCTACATATACATAAACACAATCTATGTCAAAATACCAAAGACATTCTTTATGGAAACAGAAAATAAACAGTCCTAAAATTCATATGGAGCTACAAAAGGATAAGAATGGTCAAAGCAATCCTGAAGAAAAAGAACTAAGCTGGGGCATCAAATTGCCTTACTTCAAATTATACTATAAACTTATGGTAACCAAAACAGCATGGTACTGGCATATGAATAGACACCTGGACCAATGAAACAAAATAGAGAACTCATAAATAAATCTATGCATTTATAGTCAACTTATTTTCAACAAAAGAGCCAAGAACACACACTATAGTAAAGACAGCCTCTGTAATAAATGTTGTTGGGAAAACTGGGTATCCATACACAGAAGAATGAAACTAGACACATCTATCTCTCACCATATACAACACCCAAATCAAAATGGATTAAAGACATAAATCTAAGATCCAAAATTATGAAGTGACTAGAAGAAAACTTTGGGGAAAAGCTTCAGAATATTGGTCTGTGCAATGATTTCTTGAGTAAGACCTCAAAGCACAGGCAACCAAAGGAAAAACGGGAAAATAAAATCACATCAGCTAAAAAACTTCTGCACAGCAAAGGAAACAATCATAAAATGAAGAGACAACCTAGATAACAAGAGAAAATATTTGCAAAGTATTCAACTGGCAGGGGATTAATAATAAAAATATGTAAGAAATTCCAACAACCCAATAGTAAAAAATCAAACAATCTGATTTAAAAATGGGCAAAAGAGCTGAGTAGACATTTCTCAAACTAAGACATACAAATGGACAACAGATATATACAAAGTGTTCTAAATCACTAATCATCAGGTAATTTTATGTCAAAATAGCAATGAGATACCATTTCACCCCAGTTAAAATGGCTATATCAAAAACACAGAAAATAAAAACTGTTGGTAAGGAAGTGAAGAAAGGGGTATCCTTGGACATTGTTAGTGGGAATATAAATTAGCATAACCATTATGAAAAACAGTGTGGTAGTTCCTCAAAAACTAAAACTAAAAATTCCATAAGATCCAGCAATCTCACTATTGGTTATATATCCAAAAGAAAGGAAATCAGCATATCAACGAGCTATCTGCACTCACATATTTATTTGCAGCACTGATCACAATAGACAAGATATGGAATCAACTTAACTGTCCATCAATAAATAAATGGATAAAAAAATGTGATATATATATATATAATAAAATATTATTCCACCATAGATTAAGATTAACCTAACACCTATTTAACTTTTTAATATGTTAGTCAATACATTGTTTTTATTGTATACCCATTTGGTTTATTATCCTAAAACATGTAACTGAAAACATCTTACTTGATATAGCAACCTAATATTGTTGATTATTTTCAGAATTATAGGATACTGTGAAAAACTATGACTCACAAAAAAAAAATTTAAATGATGTCACTTTATGCGGAATAGATAAAGTTTGTTAAGTATTGTAATCACATTCAAAAATAACTCTTTAAGTTTAAAATAAACCATGTCTCTAAATCTAAAATATGCCTACACAATGCTGTGGAGAAACACTTAATATATGTATTCGCGAGTATGTATGCTACACATTTGCGTATGGTCGTAATGGATTCATGTCGCCATAAGTGTATACACATGGTATTTCTATGTTAATTGGTAGGTTTCCAAAGAATGTGAGAAATGTCTGAAAGATGGAAAACAGATGGAGCAGGAGACCTGAGGGGAGGAGCTAGAGAGCTTGAAGGATTCAGTGAGCAGAGACAGGAAGAGAGAAAAGGCCACCTACAGGTTCCACTGCTGTGAACTGTGGAAAGGGAAGGAGGAGCCCAGGAGGGGCCCCAGGGAAAGAAAGGAAGACCTACTCTGTGTTTAGAAGAAGGGAAGACATCAGTACTAAGAGGAAACTAACACTGCAGTCTTGTGCAGAAAAAGGGCAGAGACTACAGCCACTGCAGCAGGGAAAGGTGGCAGCCCCATGTGGCTGAGGGGCGGCCGCCGCCAACAAGGAGGCAGACGGCCAGCCAGCCAAGCGCTGGGGACACCGCTGCAGTGCTCTTTGCCAGGCTCGCCGCACTCCTACACACGCTCCTCATCTACGGATCCTATCCTCCCCGCTCTTGCAAACACTCACACAGTCAATCGCCTGTTGACCCTCCTTCGGCACAGGCTCACAGCAGAGGCAGCAGAGAGGTGTCCGATTTGGGCACCCGAGGCCCGCGATCCGCAGCGGTGGGGGCCAGGCAGGGCAAAGCCATTGGTGGGCACCAGAATGGAGAGGGGGATGGGAAGGAATCCAGCAGGAGACAGGGGGTGGAGGTGAGCGCCAGGCAAGGGTGGGGTGGGGGAGTGCGGTGGACAACAGGGGAAAGGGTAGGAATAGGAGCCAGACAAGGATTTGAAAGTGATACCCAGGAAGCAAGGGAGGTAGGTACCAGGGAAGTGGTTAGGATAGGCAGTGGGGGTTATGGACAGCAGCAGGGGCACAGAGGGCATGAGGGTAGTGGGTGCTGGTCAAGGCCGCTTTGCAGGGGATTGGGAGTGGACTCCAGTGGCAGCAAGGGGTTCGGGGAGGGCAGTGGGCTCTGAGCTAGGAGGACGTGGCCCAGCCACTTCTGCAGAGTTCCTAACCACAGACAGCTCTACTGCACCACTCCAGCCTTTCCCCACAGCCCAAAGGAACTTAAGAGGGAGAGCACTGCAGGCATGCAGCCAGATTTCCAGCATTGCTTCCAGGCTCCTAGGGGAACCTTAGGCACTAGCGCAGAGTATATCCAGACATGGCTATAGGGGAAAGTTTGCCTCGTGGCACACTGGATATGTCTCTCTATCCTCTCTCCTCCCCCAGCAGTCATGAAGACCCCCAACAAACCAGGGCAGCTGCAGGACGGGCCACTGGGTCTGCAAACATGACAAAGAAAAAAGTCTCCCAAAAGAAGCAGAGAGGCAGACCTTCATCCCAGCCCCGCAGGAACATCGTGGGATGCAGAATTTCTCATGGATGGAAAGAAGGAGATGAGTCCATCACCCAGTGGAAAGGAACCGTTCTGGATCAGGTGCCTATAAATCCCTCTCTTTATCTGGTGAAATATGATGGAATTGACTGTGTTTATGGACTGGAACTTCACAGAGATGAAAGAGTTTTGTCTCTTAAAATTCTTTCTGACAGGGTGGCATCATCTCACGTTAGTGATGCCAACCTTGCAAATACCATAATTGGCAAAGCAGTGGAACACATGTTTGAGGGAGAGCATGGTTCTAAGGATGAATGGAGGGGTATGGTCTTAGCTCAAGTACCTATCATGAAAGCCTGGTTTTATATTACCTATGAGAAAGATCCTGTCTTGTACATGTACCAGCTTCTAGATGATTATAAGGAAGGTGACCTCCGCATCATGCCAGAATCCAATGAGTCTCCTCCAACAGAGAGGGAGTCAGGAGGAGTTGTAGATGGCCTGATAGGTAAGCATGTGGAATATACCAAAGAAGATGGCTCCAAAAGGATCGGCATGGTCACTCACCAAGTGGAAGCCAAACCCTCTGTGTATTTCATCAAGTTTGATGACGATTTCCATATCTATGTCTATGATTTGGTGAAAAAGTCCTAACTGTTAGGGTAAAATTTGGCACATGTGTGGAAATAAATGTATAATTTGTAGACATGAAAAAAAAGTTACCTTACAGTGTACTGAAAGCCTATGGAATCCCTGATAACCCAACATCTTTGCCAGCATTAACTGTTGTTTTGTTCTAAAAAATACAAATTTGTGTGTACGTGACATGCTGTGTGTAAGCGCTTTGTCTTGTTGAAAAGATCAGGTGTGTTTGGTAGATGGGGCATGAAAGGAAGGAACAGCTGTCAATTTCGGCTGTGAATAAAGTTCAGTTAGAATCATAATCAGTCATTTAAAAATGGCACCAGACTTAGCTGGTCTGGTCTGGAAGGGGCAGGGGAAAGAACAAGAGATTAGCTGTCTCGGGGAGAGAGGAGGAGGTGACTGCTTAGGAAAAGGTGGAAAAGGGACAGAAAGGGAGGGGATTCTTGGGGGAGGGGATGACCTATGAGGAGGAAACCTCCAAATGGGAAAGGAGTGAAGACTAACAGAGGGAGAGTGAGATCTTGGGGCTTAGAGGAAAACAGACAGAATAAATTGAGAACAGAGGAACATAAAGAAGTTTAGAAGATGGACCAGAGTAAGGGGGAGAAGTATCAACCTGACAGGGATCTGGGGAGAGGCTAATGGAAACACAAAGGAAGAGTTGTGTGGGTTAGGGTGTTACAGGGATTAGAAGAGGGCCACTGAGGAAGAAAGAATTCAAAGAATAAAGACTGAGAGAGGGAGTGGGAATACAGGAAAAGAGTTGTGGGCCCATGAGAGATGGGAAGGTCAAGGAAAATGTTGGACTTCTGGCAGTGTCCATATTGCTCTTCCTGGCTCTATGCACAAAGGAAGTGGCAACTGTCAAAGATGCTGGATGCATTGGAGGTTCCTTAGAAGAGCTTTCTGACAGGAATGACTCAGTCAAGTTAATCCGGAGCCAAGTTTATGCCCATAAGGCTTTTCCTGTTTCAGGGAGTTCATGACAAATCCACCCAGAGAACCCCAGCCCTCAGCCTAAACACACTAACATGGTGCCCCACAAGTGCTGGGCTGTGGGCTGCCTCCTCACATTTGTCCTGCACTAGATAAGCAATCCTGGTAGAGGATGGGTCAGTGGGGCTCTCAGAACTTAAGAGATGTGCCATCTTGCATTTGGAAAGTACTTTATCCAGAAAAAAGGAAACCTTACTGAACTCAGGTGCAGCAGTCTCATCACACCAGTTCCTTCTGCTGGAATGTTTGTTTTCTATCTAGAGACAAGGTGCATCAGAGGATTGAGCCTAGTGTTTCTCTCCACGGTATGGGGAGTACTTGTCTGTCCATGCTTCTTACAGCAGCTGCCTGAAACCATAGGTGGCTCCAACAAATGACCCACTAAAAGAGACCTGCTGTCCCAAGAAGCCACATTCTGGTTAGACCTTCCCCACAAAGCTGGTGTCTGCATACCCCTCACAGGCACCTGTTGGCCAGTCTTGCCTACCCAAGCTCACAGAAATCTGTGATAGAAGTCTGTGAAGCTCTTTGTTTCCAGGTGAGGCAGATGCCATGGGGCAGTCGGGCTGGAAGTTGTGACTTGGTATAACTCATTCAGCTGTACAGTATCACAAGGAAGTGTCAAGGTTGGTGGGGAGAGGGAGCAGCAACCCACCAAAAGTCCCTCAGAACTATGGTGTCTGATGCAAAGATAGATCTGTGTATTTCTCTTCCTCCCCTCCTTGCCTTTCCCCAGTCTTTCTCCTGTAGCCCATCTGAAAACCCTCTCACTAGTTTCTGCAACCACACCCTTCACTAAATTATACCTCTGACCCCAAAGAAAGAGTGCTGGTGACCCCTGCTGCCCAGGTTACCCTAACTCCATGGATAGTGGGAGATGCAAGGAGCTGTCAGGAGTTGAAAGAAGATGGTAAATAGAGTTTATTCTCTGCACCCAACATGGCCTGAGGCTGACTGCCTCAAGAATTACACAAGGCAAGCCTACCTCACCGTAGCAGGGATTAATTTTCATGTATACATCACACAATTCAGTCCAACAAATACCAGCTGACTGCCCAGGGACCAATCTCAGTCAGCTGCCAGATTTTGTTTCATCTTTGTGTTTTCATTGTTTTCTGTTTTTAATTGAGTACTTTAGACATTTGAGAGATTGCACACAATGAAAATTTATGTTTCTGGCATCTCCTGAAAGTGAAACAGAACAATTACAAACAACAACAACAACAACAACAACAACAACGTGAGGATTGGGGCCCTCATTCCAACAAGGATACATGCAGCTGGGCCTTAGGTAGGTCCCAGTCCAGTTTATACTCCGAATACCCTCTCCAGGTGGCCACACCCCCAGCTGGCCTGCTTCACTCTAATAAAATGCACAGTTGTTCCCTGGAAGCGTTTGCACTTGTGACTGGGGCTACACCCTGGAAACACTGCCCCTTTGACTTGCTTTGATCCCATTTGCTTTTTAATTTACTTGTTTTATCTTTACCCCACAAATACTTACTTCAGGTGGGCTCTCTGCCAGGCATTCTTCTAGGCACAGATATTGATGATGTAATAATGAATGAAAGAAGCAAACTAAAATTCTTATCCTCATGGAGCTTTCATTTTAGTGTGGGGGATAGACAGTAGCCAAAATGAATAAGCAATTATAATGTGTATTCATAGTGACTAGTGTTAAATAGAAAAATATAAAGCAAGGAATTGGGATAGAAAATTTCAGGAGGGAGGCTGAAACTAGATAGATAAGGTGTCCAGGGAAGGCCTTACTGAGAACTTGGCTTTTGAGTCTCACCTGAAGGCAGTGGGAGAACTCACCCTGTAGCTGTCTGGGGAAGGAGCATTCCAGATGGAGGGACAGCAGGTGCTGAGGCCCCAAGACAGGTTTAGGCTGGCATGTTTGAGGAGCAAGGAGGATGCTATCATGTCTGGAGCTGAGTGAGCAAGGCAGAGAAAAGCAGGAGCTGGTTTCAGAGAGGTAATGGGGATGAGAGAGAGAGGCAGACAGCTTATAGCCCTGTAGGTTTCAAAATGCAATTTGGCTTTTACATGGAATGTGATGGAGACCCATCCATGTATTGATAGTGGAGGGGAGACAAGATTTGTCTTAGTTTTACAGGATCACTCTGACAACTTGGAGAATAGTTTTTATTAGTATATGATGAATAAAGGGAGAATAATTAGTAGGATATTCCAATTATTTTGGTAACCGATAATGGTGGGTTTCAGTATCCTGGTGGTAGTAGACATGGTGAAAATTAGTTGGATCTGGCTGTTTTCAGGTATACCCTGCATGTTTTCCTATTTGATGATGTTGTGCAGTGGAAGATAAATATGAGTCAAGGACTACACCATGTTTTCTGGTCTTCTTTTGAAGATCTTAAGAGAAACAAATTCCCAGTGAAAACCATAGATGACAGAATTGGGCTCTATACTCAATGCCTAGATTGGGCCTCCCCGCTCTGGATAACTCCCATAGCCATTATATTGGAAACCACTGATATGTTATTTTGGCAATGGGCCAACAAAGGGAGTTTGTCACAGATTTAAAACTGTTAGTGAAAAATTTAATGTACGGCTGTTCAAAAGTTCTTAGTATTCAGACAGGGCTTAAACCTGTATTCTGTTTGGATAAAGAACAGATGTTTATACTTCAGTAGATTTGTTCAAAATTCATTACATATATCACGTCCCATTTCCCATTCCCCAAGCCCATGTGCTATTATCGGTACTGAGAATACATGAGTTAAAATGTAAGAGAGTTTCATATTAATGATCAGTGATGGGATCACACACAATTAATCAGTCTTGGTTCGTGCACTCATCACAGTAAAAGAGATATGGTCAGAATCCTCCAACTCTTTTCCTTAGGTCACTACTGGACATAGATGGAAGTTGACACTGTGAAATTCCAAGAGTTTTTCTTTCCTCTCAGAGATTACGGTACATTTCCTAGTAAATCATTTCCTATATTTATTTTTGGTAGGTAATGATAGGTTCAAGCAGATCTGTAACATTTTTGCTTTCTCTTTCAGATTGAAATTGTACCACATCTCAAGAAAACGTTACAGTTATGTACAGTTAATGTTTCAGAGGACTAAGAATGAAAAATCTTTACTCTTTGTAAGTTTGTAACCATTTGAGAGAACAGCACCATAATGACACATTTGGAAGTCAAAATACCCCCTTGGTATTTAATAAAAGCTGAACTGGAGGACATGGTTAGATACGGGGCTTCAAGGACTTCCTAATATTTCACCCAAACACAAGCACAACTGGATAATGATGGACTTCTCTGATACGGCCGCAAAGCTTATCCTACGTTTGAGAATGAATTAGAGTGTCTCTTCTGTCCAAAAGAAATAAACCCAAGAGATAAATAAAATGGTTTTTCACATGTCCAACTCCTCTCACACTCACCAATTAGGAAAGCCTTTGAGAGATATGCAGCCAGGGGAATTAGGGTGCTATTTGGCAAATGCTATACACAGTACTTCATAGAAACAAAATGGAATTTTTTAATTTTATGCAGTTAATATGTTGCACAATATACCTGAGAATAATTTGCAATGTATTGTAGTTAGAGGTTAGATATTTTCAGTGTGGCTTTAATGTCCTTTTAAAAATCTATTTCGGAGGCATCTGAAATAAACTATAAGTTGCTGAGCTCGCTAGTTTAAATAAGTAATAGCACATATTAAAGAGGGACCTCACGAAGTGGGAGCATGATTCCACTGACTCCCCTAAAATCTTCTTGCCTCTGTCTTGAAGGAAGTAAACTATACCACTGATTGACCACAGGAGTGGCTAATTAAAACCACTAGTCTAAAAGACACTAAACAGTGGGCACATGAAAACTCTTTCGCTAAAAATCGCTAAACTTTAAAATGTTGAATGAAATATGACAGACCTCCTTTTAAATGTATAGCTGAGCTTTAAATATTGTGAGGGAAGTCAACAGGGACCAACAATTAAGAAAGAACTGCAAACAACAGTAGTAAGCACATAACCTGATGCTTTGGCAACATGGAAGGAGAGGGGTGCTGTCTCAGTAACTAAAGGATTTTAAAAAGAAGATAAGGCCTTAAGTTCGATAAATTTGGCTGTTGGAAACTAAGATCTTCTCATCTGTATTTCAACTCTCCACATAAATAGCCCCGAACTATATTTTAAAAATGTAAACCAGATTATGCCACCCTCCTGCTTAGAATGCTCCAAAGGCTTCTTATTGCAGTTAATATACAAAACAATCTTCATGCCTTATTCTGCATGCGCTAGATCATGCATTCTCAAACAGAATGATATTGCCCCCAAAAGGGGGAAATATGATTGTTGGTGTGAGAAGTGGAAAGATATGAAGTTTTACAATGGTTTGTGTCCTCCAAAGCTCAACTGTATTTGACAAAATCTTATACTTTAGAACTTAATCACTCTTGTTTTCTTCGATATCACAGGAACATTGCCATTGAGCTCATGGAAGATACATGAAATGTATGCAAGACCAGCACTACAAAATCATAGCAAATAGATGACTTTGATTGTAGGACTTTCAATCTATTGCTCATTCTTGAAGTCATATGTCAAGAAGTGGCCTTTGTGTACCTACTGGCTGCCACTGAGTGACTATGTTTGATCCTCGATGTCTGGTGTGTGACTTGGGCTTTGAGAATTAAATAAAAATAGTTAATATTTAACTTTACAGAAGTTATTTAACCCATCATAATTTCTGTCAAGTACTAAAAAGAAAAAATGATAATATATGAATATCTAGCTGCTAGTTACAACTGATTTTGTCATATCAAGCAAAAGTGAAAAGTTAAATTCACAAAAATTACTTTGAAGAAATTAATTTAATGTTTTCCATTGTTTCACCTTTTCTAGAAAAATGTCGTGAATAATTTTTTAAATGTGATTACATCACTATTATGTATTTATATAAACTGCCAATTTGCATACATACTTTGACACATTATAATTTATGTAAGTAAATACATTCCATTAAAAGTCACTTAGCAAATACACTTATACAGTTAAGTTAGATATTGCTAGCTTTCTAATTTTTAATTTAACTACTACCTTCAAATTTTATTCATACTTAATCCTGCATACAGGTTGATTATATATAAAATACAGATATACATGCATTTATTGACTAGATTATACAGTACATCATTGGTATTCAAATTTCATGAGGAGACAATTAGGAAAAAGAAGAAAATCCTTATAAAGCCATCTAGTGGGGAGGGGATAATAGTGAAATAAGTTGATGGGTACAGCACAGCAACATGGCACAAGTATACATATGTAACAAACCTGCACGCTATGCACATGTACCCTAGAACTTAAAGTATAATAATAAAAAATAAAAAATAAATAAAAAAAGAATGAAGAAGCAGTGCTCTAGATGATCTCACTCTTTTGCGATTCAAATATGGTCTCCTTTTTACTACATATTACAGCCATACTAACATTTTTTTCTATTCTCAAAGGTAACAAGCTTGTTTCCACTTCAAAGTCTTCATGCTAGAGCTATTTCTTACCCCCAGAGATTTTCATAACTTTCCATAAGTGGTTGCTTCTCATATTCAGGTCTTGACTCAAATATCACCTGTTCAGAGATTCTCTCCTTCTACCCCATAACCTTGGTGTTTCTTGCTCTGTAGTACTTACCACTATGTGAACTTGTCTTTTAGATTGTTTATTTTCTGTCTTACTCCACTAGAATAAAAACTTTGAATGCAGGAATCTTGTCTATCTAATTCATTCTAGTAATGCAGTGCCTATGAAAGGGTCTGGAACATAGGAGACACTCTATAAACATTGTGGAGCAAGTGAATTATTGCATGACAATTTTATATTTTCAAATAACCTATTATAAATCCCTTTGCATTTGTTGGTCCTTTTTTCTGTATTGCCAGTTTTCTTTCCTATTGTTTTATTTTTTCACAAAACTTAGACATATGTTTTGCTATATATTCTACTAATTTTCTATTTTTTCACTTCATCAGTCTCTGCATATTTTAGTTACTTCCTTTAAGTTTCCACGGCTATCTATAATGATAATTTCTGGCTAATTTTTAAGGGAAATAGTCATTACTATAAATTTATCTTTGAATAGAGTTCTGGCTGTAACTGGCACATTTTAATATGTTGTGTCCTCATTGCTATCATTTCTCAAGTTCTCTGTTGTTAATTTTTTCTTATTTTCTTTTTGATTCAATAACTTCTTGGAAGATTGCTAAAAATTTATAAATACTGGGGGAAGGCCAGACAAAGCACATATATATTCTTAAATAAAAGATAGTCTTCTTTATCTGGAAAGGTTCTTTTATATCAGGACAGGTAACATTAAGAAGGAAGAATGTGGCAACATTGAGAGAAGACAAAGATACCTACCTCATCAGCAAAATACGCACCATCAACCTTCAAAATAGATGGAATGAGAAATGTCACAATTGGATTGCATTCACTTGTTATCGCAGCATTGTTTGAAACAGCAAAAATAGCTGGGGGAAAATCTTGAATGTCTATCAATACCAGAACTGTTGAATACATTGTGTTTATGTATCACTTGAAATAGTATACAATTATAGAGAAGATGTTTTAGAAATATATATAGATGTGTCGTTGCACACAAATGTAAAGAGTATGATCCCACTTATGTTAAAAAGTGAGAAGGACTTCCAAATTCCGATGTTTACGTTTATATTTATATATTGTTGTAGTATCATACAAAATGGTTTGGAAGAACATATACCAGGGATTTAACACTGGTGAAGTGTGACTGAAGATGGAACGTGAGAACACTGGGATGTCCTGAGAGGTGGCAAGGAGAAAAAGGAAATGAGATAGAGAAAGGTCTATTTCATTCATCATAGATCTTTTCATTGTTAAAAGATCGCAGTAAACCATATTAATTTTTGGTAATTTTGAAAGATAGTCTTAACTAATATTAATGCATGAAATTTAAAAATAAGTGATTAGAATGCTATTTTTTATTCTCACAAGATTGAATATCAGGATCACCTCTTTAAGACAGAGAAATCTAAAGTATATGGAAAATAATACATGTGAGGTGGAGAGACTGGAGTCCGGAAGCCTACCTCTTCCTTTGAGGGAAATATAAGAGGCTCATCACTTTGTTGATAGCGTTTATTTAGGGAGTTATTTACTAATCCTGGTATATTTTTTCTTGTAGTGCAAATGAGAATGATGCCTTTTTACCTCATGCTTGTTTTTTAGATAGCTCCTTATTCCTTATTTGCAACTGAATACTGGATTTTTTAAGTCTGGAAGTAATGTCCCATTTCCTGATATGGGAGCTGGTTGGATGAATGAGTGCCTGAGAATGTATTGTTTCATATAACTTAAAAGTATAACGGTATTGTCTAGGGATACTATATAATTTAAGTCTGGGAACGCTAAGCCATTTAAGATGCCTTCAACTGTAAGTAACAGAAAACCCAGATTCAAATTGCTTTAACTATAAAGAAACTTGTTACCTCATAACTTGGAGTCAGAAGTAGGACTCCAGGGATGGTATGATCAACAGCAAAATGATAAGATCAAAGCGCACAGAGTATTCCTATTCTCTCTTCTTCCATCTTCATTACATAAGTTTTGCCCTCAGGATGATTACAGATATTCCAAAGGTCATATAAAGATATAGCATCATCCTAAAAAAGAAAAGGGAACATTATTTCCTGTTTCTTTTCTTAAGAGTAAAGAAATTTTTTTCAGAAGTCTTCCAGCAGATATACTATGATGCTTAATTGACCAGGATTAGATCACATGCCCAATGCCAAATCAATCACTTACAGGAAGAATGGCATCACCATAACTAGCTTAGACTAATCTTCTAAAGTGAGATGAATATTCAAAAGTCAGTCAGTGGCCATAACCACCTACGTGTACAGAATGTGTCACTAGGACAGTCTCCCTCTTTTTGCATAGGCTGGCTCCATTCTGTTCTTTGGGGTACCTTCATTCTCAATCTATTGATGATAGTAAAGTGAATAGAGCAGCTTAATCCTCATATCCTTTCGGGTTCACTCTCTTCCAATGGAAACTGCCACATGCCTAGGAGTTTGTGTCTCATTGGCTTTGACTAGGTTGGATGCTTATTCCTAAACTAATCATTGCAACAGTAATTCCATACCCTGAAAAGTCAGACTTGTTGTTCCCAAGAGGAAAATTGTGGCACTATTACCAGAAGAAAGGTGATAAGATGCTAGGCTGCAGTATCAATTGATGTCTATTACAATTAAATATATTTTTGCAGCTCAGCATCTATATAAACCTTTCCTGCTATATATACATGTCCAAATATTTCTCTAATTTTTACTTTGATCAGCTACTGATAGAGTATGAATTGCTGTCTATTTGGAAAATATCTTTGCAAGAATAACTGCTACTTTAACTTTTTAGACAACAGATTAGTTAATGATTGTTTTTGAACTTTAAATAAATTGAATAGAATAATGTGTGCCCCTTTGTTCTCTGGCTTCTTTTTTCAACATATTTGAGAGATTCATTCATGTTTTTCCATGTAGTTGTAGCTTGAATATTCTCACTACTGCATGATATTCCAATGTATGAATATACCCCAACATATCTAGTATATGGTTGATGGAAATGTAGGTGTTTTTTACTTTGGAGTCATTACAAATAGTTAAACACATTTTTTTCTTTTTCAAACCACTATTGAGGTATGATTTACAGTCACAAAGCTGTGCCTATTTAATGTATACATCCTAAGGATGAACACATATATTTCATAATAAAAAATAGGGTTTGAGATTTTAGTAATAGGAGACTAAACAGTTCAAAACAACTTTCCCTAAAATCTGAACAAATTGAGTAAATCTGAACAAATATAGTAAAAAAGAAAATCTGCTCTCAATGGCATCTAAAAGCTGAGAAATACGAAATAATTATCTAGCTGAGATAGAAGGAGAACAGATCCAAGAGGCAAACAGGGCATTTGGTGGATGTTTTTCTACTGGGAAAGTTTACCCATTCTAGAGAGAACCACTGAAAGACTTAGATGCTCAACAGAACTTGTGACTGCTTGTTAAATATATGAATACAGAATCTGGAGTCCAGAACCTTGGTAACTCCCTAACCCCTTACTTTTCATTGAAATTCCAGGGTTGAAATCCTAGGAGTAAGAGTTAACCATAACTTTAAAAAAGCCTTCGCTGAAATTACAACATATATGCAAATTGCTTCCCATAAAAATTGTATAAACTTTCACTTGCATCAGCACTAGATATGAACCCCTTTTTTCATGATCAATGACATTAAGTAACATTTTAATGTTCTTTCATACTTTGCTGAATCAAGATTATTATTTCTATTTTTCCTTGTAGACGTTATTTTACTAACTGTACTTGGTCTGTTAACATCCGACTCATCCCCTCATTCAAATACCATAAGTATCTGAATAAGAAAGATACCATTAAGCAATGTTTTGTTTACAGAGTTTTTGGTTGGTTCATTTGCTTTCTGGTCAATTTTATTTGGCTGCTTTTTACCTTTTAATAAATCAAATATTGATATTGGTACAACATTAGTATACAACCTTTCTCAAAATATTTAAAGAATCATTTTAACATTCCTTAAAGAATACCCAGTGTTTCTCCACTGATTTATAAAACTATAACTTTTATCTAATTATTTCTTAGGAAGTTATTTTTTGCAAAGCTTTCTATTCCGATACATAGATCTGATTACTCATTATTGTAGAAACATTATGTCAAATGTCCAGTACTGGGAGAAAAGCCAAATTATAAATCACTTTAAAATTGAGTTTTATGGACCAAGCACAAGATATGTAACAGGTGCTCAACAAATATTTGTTGAATGAAAAAATCGATTAGAAAGCATCTAATTTCCTGGAAAAATTAATAGACATGAAATTACAGATAAAAAACAATCTCAGTTTTGCAAAAATTTAGGAAAAAGGGGGAAAAAAACCTATGAGCATTAATATTTTGCTGTGAGGCCCTCAAAAATGGGAGATACGACTGCAGTTGATGATTTTCCTCTTAATATTAATTTCCCAAAATTTAGATAGTGCTCACATTGTACATGCACTTATCTTGCAATAAAGAAAAGGGAAAAAAATCCCTTAAAAACAAAAACAAAAACGTCAGGAAAGATCAGACAGGAAAAATTAGGTAGAGACTGGGTCAAAACGGCAGACTTACCATAGTGAATTTCTCTGTTCCAACTCCAAATCCTTTCAAAAAGAGGAAAGACATATTTAGGTGTAAAGAATAAATCCATAAGGGCAAGGGACTGGGCGCGGGGCGGGGTGGGGGAGCGGTGTGGGCGCGGGGCGGCGGCAAGGCGAATTCCAAGAAGATGGAAAGCAGATAGGGCAGGAGGACTAAGAAGGTGGGGGTGGGAATCAAGGGGCCCTGAAACGGGTGATGAAGGCGCCACAGGGTTCCGAGGACTACTGTGGCACCAACTACTCTGAATTTGGGAAGAGGCGGAGTCAGAGCCTATAGCTTCTCCAGGGCTCCAGGCTGTGTGGTGGGCGTGGGAGCCTGGTGGAGAGGGCGCGGTGTTTGGCAGGAAGAGGAGGCCTCTCTCTGGGCAGGAAGCTGCGCTACGGAAAGAGGGAGGAGACTGCGGCGGCGACAGCAGGGACTGGTGGAATCCCGATGTGGCTGAGGGGCCGCCACCGCCAGCAGGGAGGCGGAGGGCTAGCAAGCCAAGCGGTGGCAACGCCGCTGCAGTCCTCTTTGCCTGCCTTGCAGCCCTCCTAGACACGCTCATCTACGGATCCTACCCTCCCAGCTCTTGCAAGCATTCACTCGGCCGGTCGCCTGCTGACCCTCCTTCGCCACAGGCTCATAGCGGAGGCAGCAGCGAGGTGTCCGATTTGGGCACGTGAGGCCCGCGATCCGCGGCGGTGGACGCCAGGCAGGGCAAGGCCATTAGTGGGCGCCAGAATGGAGAGGGGGATGGGAAGGAATCCAGCAGGAGACCTGGGGTGGAGGTGGGCGCCAGGCAAAAGTCGGGTGGGGGAGTGCGGTGAGCTACATGAAAAGGGGGTAAGAACGGGAGCCAGACAAGGATTTGAAGGTGAGCTCCAGGAAGCAAGGGCGGTGGGTATCAGGGAAGTGGTTAGGGTAGGCAGGGTTTGTTGTGGACAGCAGCTGGGACACTCAGGGAAGGAGGTCAGTGGGTGCCGGTGAAGGCCGCTTTGCAGGGGATTGGGAGTGGACTCCAGTGGCAGCAAGGGGTTCGGGGAGGGCAGTGGGCTCTGAGCTAGGAGGACGTGGCCCAGCCACTTCTGCAGAGTTCCTAACCACAGACAGCTCTACTGCACCACTCCAGCCTTTCCCCACAGCCCAAAGGAACTTAAGAGGGAGAGCACTGCAGGCATGCAGCCAGATTTCCAGCATTGCTTCCAGGCTCCTAGGGGAACCTTAGGCACTAGCGCAGAGTATATCCAGACATGGCTATAGGGAAAAGTTTGCCTCGTGGCACACTGGATATGTCTCTCTATCCTCTCTCCTCCCCCAGCAGGCATGAAGACCCCCAACGCACAGGAAGCCGAAGGGCAACAAACCAGGGCAGCTGCAGGACGGGCCACTGGGTCTGCAAACATGACAAAGAAAAAAGTCTCCCAAAAGAAGCAGAGAGGCAGACCTTCATCCCAGCCCCGCAGGAACATCGTGGGATGCAGAATTTCTCATGGATGGAAAGAAGGAGATGAGCCCATCACCCAGTGGAAAGGAACCGTTCTGGATCAGGTGCCTATAAATCCCTCTCTTTATCTGGTGAAATATGATGGAATTGACTGTGTTTATGGACTGGAACTTCACAGAGATGAAAGAGTTTTGTCTCTTAAAATTCTTTCTGACAGGGTGGCATCATCTCACGTTAGTGATGCCAACCTTGCAAATACCATAATTGGCAAAGCAGTGGAACACATGTTTGAGGGAGAGCATGGTTCTAAGGATGAATGGAGGGGTATGGTCTTAGCTCAAGCACCTATCATGAAAGCCTGGTTTTATATTACCTATGAGAAAGATCCTGTCTTGTACATGTACCAGCTTCTAGATGATTATAAGGAAGGTGACCTCCGCATCATGCCAGAATCCAATGAGTCTCCTCCAACAGAGAGGGAGCCAGGAGGAGTTGTAGATGGCCTGATAGGTAAGCATGTGGAATATACCAAAGAAGATGGCTCCAAAAGGATCGGCATGGTCATTCACCAAGTGGAAGCCAAACCCTCTGTGTATTTCATCAAGTTTGATGATGATTTCCATATCTATGTCTATGATTTGGTGAAAAAGTCCTAACTGTTAGGGTAAAATTTGGCACATGTGTGGAAACAAATGTATAATTTGTAGACATGCAAAAAATGTTGCCTTTCAGTGTATTGAAAGCTTATGGAATCCCTGATAACCCAACATCTTTGCCAGCATTAACTGTTGTTTTGCTCTAAAAAATACAAACTCGTGTGTACATGACATGCTGTGTGTAAGCGCTTTGTCTTGTTGGAAAGATCGGGTGTGTTTGGTGAATGGGGCATGAAAGGAAGGAACAGATGTCAGAGATCTTGTGGCTTAGAGGAAAATACACAGAATAAATTGAGTAGAGAGGAACACAAAGAAGCTTAGAAGAGATCCAGAGTAAAGAGGAGAAGGATCAACCTGACAGGGATCTGAGGAGAGCCTAAAGGATACACAAAGGAAGAAGCTATGTGGGTTAGGGTGTTGGAGCAGTTAGAAGAAGAGGGCCATTGAGGAAGGAGGAATTCAAAGAAGAAAGACTGACAGAGGGAGTGGGAATACAGGAAAAGAGTTGTGGGGTGTGGGGCCCATGAGAGATGGGAAGGCCAAGGAAAATGTTGGACTTCTGGTAGTGTTTACATTGCTCTTCCTGGCTCTACGCACAAAGGAAGTGGCATCTGTCAAAGATGCCAGATACATTGGAGGTTCCCTAGAATGGCATTCTGACAGGGATGACTCAGTCAAGTTAATCCGGAGCCAAGTTTATAACCATAGAGCTTTTCCTCTTTCAGGGAGTTCAGGATGCTGCTACCCAGCAGAACCCCAGCCCTCAGCCTAAACACACTAATGTGGTGCACCACATGTGCTGGACTGTGGGCTGCCTCCTCACATTTGTCCTGCACTAGATAAACAATCTTGGTAGAGTATGGGTTCGTGGGGCTCTCAGAACTTAAGAGATGTGCCATCTTGCATTTGAAAATACTTTATCCAGGAAAAAATGGAACCTTACTGAACTCAGGTGCGGCAGTCTCATCACACCAGTTCCTTCTGCTGGAATGTTTGTTTTCTATCTATAGACCAGGGGCATCAGAAGATTGAGCCTAGTGTTTCTCTCTAGGTTATGGGGAGTGCCTCACTGTCCACACTTCTTTCAGCAGCTACCTGAAACCATAGGTGGCTCCGACCAATGACCCACTAAAAGAGACCTGCTGTCCCAAGAAGCCACATTCTGGTTAGACCTTCCCCACAAAGCTGGTGTCTGCATACCCCTCACAGGCACCTGTTGGCCAGTCTTGCCTACCCAAGCTCACAGAAATCTGTGATAGAAGTCTGTGAAGCTCTTTGTTTCCAGGTGAGGCAGATGCCATGGGGCAGTCGGGCTGGAAGTTGTGACTTGGTATAACTCATTCAGCTGTACAGTATCACAAGGAAGTGTCAAGGTTGGTGGGGAGAGGGAGCAGCAACCCACCAAAAGTCCCTCAGAACTATGGTGTCTGATGCAAAGATAGATCTGTGTATTTCTCTTCTTCCCCTCCTTGCCTTTCCCCAGTCTTTCTCCTGTAGCCCATCTGAAAACCCTCTCACTAGTTTCTGCAACCACACCCTTCACTAAATTATACCTCTGACCCCAAAGAAAGAGTGCTGGTGACCCCTGCTGCCCAGGTTACCCTAACTCCATGGATAGTGGGAGATGCAAGGAGCTGTCAGGAGTTGAAAGAAGATGGTAAATAGAGTTTATTCTCTGCACCCAACATGGCCTGAGGCTGACTGCCTCAAGAATTACACAAGGCAAGCCTACCTCACCGTAGCAGGGATTAATTTTCATGTATACATCACACAATTCAGTCCAACAAATACCAGCTGACTGCCCAGGGACCAATCTCAGTCAGCTGCCAGATTTTGTTTCATCTTTGTGTTTTCATTGTTTTCTGTTTTTAATTGAGTACTTTAGACATTTGAGAGATTGCACACAATGAAAATTTATGTTTCTGGCATCTCCTGAAAGTGAAACAGAACAATTACAAACAACAACAACAACAACAACAACAACAACAACAACGTGAGGATTGGGGCCTTCATTCCAACAAGGATACATGCAGCTGGGCCTTAGGTAGGTCGCAGTCCAGTTTATACTCCGAATACCCTCTCCAGGTGGCCACACCCCCAGCTGGCCTGCTTCACTCTAATAAAATGCACAGTTGTTCCCTGGAAGCGTTTGCACTTGTGACTGGGGCTACACCCTGGAAACACTGCCCCTTTGACTTGCTTTGATCCCATTTGCTTTTTAATTTACTTGTTTTATCTTTACCCCACAAATACTTACTTCAGGTGGGCTCTCTGCCAGGCATTCTTCTAGGCACAGATATTGATGATGTAATAATGAATGAAAGAAGCAAACCAAAATTCTTATCCTCATGGAGCTTTCATTTTAGTGTGGGGGATAGACAGTAGCCAAAATGAATAAGCAATTATAATGTGTATTCATAGTGACTAGTGTTAAATAGAAAAATATAAAGCAAGGAATTGGGGTAGAAAATTTCAGGAGGGAGGCTGAAACTAGATAGATAAGGTGTCCAGGGAAGGCCTTACTGAGAACTTGGCTTTTGAGTCTCACCTGAAGGCAGTGGGAGAACTCACCCTGTAGCTGTCTGGGGAAGGAGCATTCCAGATGGAGGGACAGCAGGTGCTGAGGCCCCAAGACAGGTTTAGGCTGGCATGTTTGAGGAGCAAGGAGGATGCTATCATGTCTGGAGCTGAGTGAGCAAGGCAGAGAAAAGCAGGAGCTGGTTTCAGAGAGGTAATGGGGATGAGAGAGAGAGGCAGACAGCTTATAGCCCTGTAGGTTTCAAAATGCAATTTGGCTTTTACATGGAATGTGATGGAGACCCATCCATGTATTGATAGTGGAGGGGAGACAAGATTTGTCTTAGTTTTACAGGATCACTCTGACAACTTGGAGAATAGTTTTTATTAGTATATGATGAATAAAGGGAGAATAATTAGTAGGATATTCCAATTATTTTGGTAACCGATAATGGTGGGTTTCAGTATCCTGGTGGTAGTAGACATGGTGAAAATTAGTTGGATCTGGCTGTTTTCAGGTATACCCTGCATGTTTTCCTATTTGATAATACTGTGTAGAAGATAAATATCAATCAAGGACAGCACGACATTTTCCAGTCTTCTTTTGAAGATTTTCTTAAGAGAAACAAATTCCCAGTGAAAACCATAGATGACAGAATTGGGCTCTATACTCAATGCCTTGATTGGGTATACAATACTGATGAAGTGATCTCTAAGAATGAGAAACCGACCCTGAGTCTCATTGATAAATTATTGTTATTAGCTTTGCCCCTCTGGATAACTCCCCTAGCTATTATGTAGGACTTTGTTGCCTGATACTGAGAATTGAGTCAGCCAAAAACATTGGAAGTTTATTGTTTTGAGACACAAGCAGCCATTATGCCACACAGAATCGAAAGTAAATGCTAAGCCTTGCTAATGGTACAGTGCAGCTCTGTCTCTACTTTCTCAGGCACAGCTGCCATAAGGAGAAAAATCATTAGAAACGGGGCAAGTGATCTCTGTCCTTAATGGAGATCAAGTTCCATATGCATCCATCTTAGTAGGTTAGAAAATTTTCATGAAGGAAAGAATCAAGCTTTTATGGCTCTGTTAGATATGGATGCCCAAGTAAACTCTTCTACTGGACTCCTGGAAGGAGAAAGCATCCCAAATTAGATAACAGGGTTTGGCCAGGTTTACAGCAGGAGAAAGAAAGAAGCCAGTATGACCTTGTGAACAAAACTTTTTAGGCTAATTCAGCATACTGATGCTGCTACCTTCACATCTGAATATCACTGGGAACTGATGCTTGTATTTCCCTGTTTCATAAGTGCCAGATGAAATTCAGCTATACATAGATATGTACTAGTGGGACACATAAATTTATCTGTCACCAGCTTTCCTGTCTCTCCCACATTCTGTGCTTTCTGATCCAACACAAAGCATAGAATTCTAGGAAGAAAAAAGAAAATCTGTGCCCTGAATAAATATTAGTACCTATAGGAGGCAGTAGTAAGAGATGCAGGATCTTTACAGAACAGCCTTGTATGCCCAGTGCAAAATCTAACAGGAGTTGAAGACTGATAGTGGAATATTTTCAAATAAATTCAGTTGTTTCTCCAATGGCCCCAGCTGTTGCAGACATCTTGACTCTATACGAATCTAAGACACAGACTAATAGAACATGGTGCACTGTTTTAAACATTGACAACACTTTCTTTCCCATACTAGCATCTGAGAATTAAGATCTGTTCACATTCATGTGACAAGGCCTCTAATACATGTTTGTTGTACTCCGCCAGTGTTACCTAAACTCCAGTGCCACTTGCCAAAATTGAATAGGTTAGAATTTGGGGCAAGTTTTTCTTCATTCAGATTTCCAAAAGTTTCACTATACATGATGTCCTGATGGTTGGCAGTAAGAAGTCTCAGTCTCAATAGCCCTACCTAGCTGTGGTATTATCACACATCCTCTAGGAAGAATGACTGAAAGTCTCCAAAAAAAAAAAAAATCAGGATTAATATTGAAAATCACTGCCAAAATTCAAGAGTAATGTTGTTTGCCAGTAATGTCTCTTGCTTGCCAGTAATGTTTCCTGGAAGTATGTAGGAAAATTCACAATAAAACCTCAGGCAAAGAAAAATTGTCTCTTCAGCACCCCCACCACCAAAAAGGAGTTTCAGCAACTAACTAGATTCTTTGGATATTGGAAATGCTTTGTGATTGCTTGGACATTCTGCTTGGTCCTTTATATTAGCTAACCCACAAATCAGCATCTTTTGAGTAAAGCCTGAAATGAAGTTCTGCCATGAAAACAGTCCAGTAAGTTGTGTCATGTTCTCTACCTTTGGAGCCCTACAATTGTAATGATAACTTTGAGCTATATAAGTATCTGTAACTGATGATTTTACAATTGCTATTTCTGGAAATGGGAAGCAATCTTCACCTGGGGTGTCTTGGGGTTTTGGACTCCTCTACTTCCTGACAAGACTGCCAGATACACCACTTTTGAAAAGCAGCTATTATCTGTGACATGTTTTGTCTTTGTGTCTCCACCTGAATCTCACCTTGAATTGTGATCCCCGTAATCCTCATGTGTCAAGGGTGGGACCAGGTGGAGGTAACTGAATCCTGGGGGTGGTTTCTCCCATGCTGTTATTGTGATAATGAGTGAGTCTCATGACATCTGATGGTTTTATAAGCATCTGGCATTTTCCCTGCTTGTGCTTCTTCTTCCTGCCATCCTGTGAAGAAGGTACCTTTCTTCCCCTTCCCCTTCCACCATTATTGTTTCCTGAGGCCTTCCCAGTCATGCAGAACTGAGTCAATTAAACCTCTTTTCTTTATAAATTACCCAGACTTGGGTATTTCTTCATAGCAGTGTGAGAATTGACTAATACATTTTGCTACTGGGCTCATTTCAGAACTGAACACCTGAACCATGGAGGTCAGCCTTGCACCTCTCCAGCCTGACATTCCTGTTTGGGGTTGATCAATTTCAACTTAATACCTCCAATGGTGAGAAGAGCTCAGCAAGCCTTGCTTGTGAAAGGTAAATTGCATCTTAAAACTTACTTGGCCTCACCCCAGCAGCATATAGGCTTTACCTGAAAAAGTGGCTATTACCCATTTTCAGCTGGCTAAATGAGGCCCTTGACTCACAGAGGTTCAACTAAATGTGTGGGCCTGGTTCACTGACAGTTCAGATAAGCTGAAACCTGCTGATGTCCCCTGGATTGCTGCATATGTTCAATCTTACCGCTAGCTATGCAAAATTGAAAAGATAATGGATCCTCTCCTCAGTGGCCAGAATGCAAAGCCATTTTCATAGATCTGGGTTATCCTCCACTAGATGAAGTTTGTTATACTTTTACTGACTCATAGGATATTGACAATGACCTACTTGTTTGGGTTGCCACTTGGAAAACTACAAAATTGCAGACTAAAGACACCTCTCTTTGGGCCTGCAACTAAAGAAACAAATTGTTGCTGCTGCTGCCCCTGCTTAATGTATCTGATTTACTCATGTAGATGATGACCACATAAGAGACCATGATCTGATGACACTGAAATCAAGCTCCAGAATGAGCATGAACCACTTAAGTTGCTTCGATTTCTAACTGAATCCATAATTCTACTGGATTTGGCAACACATCCACCTTCATAAACAGGATCAAAGTACAGGATTGTTTCTGTTGTGGAGGCTACCATTGCATGCCAGACTTCTGGCCTTCCAAATCTTATCTGCCAGTGAGAGTGGCCACATTGCATAAAGTTTTGCTCCTGACACCACTGTACTTGGCACCTGGATGACAATGAATTTTTTTATCTCCTCTATGGGTTATTGGCAGTGCCTTACCACTGTTGACCATTTTTCAGATTAATAATGCTGCTGTTCCAATCCAATTATCCAGCACTGACACAACATTATGGTCCCTGAAGAAACCATGTGTCATGTTTTTATTTTCCTGGACCATTTGCAGTTGGAAATGGTGCATCTTGCATCACGAAAGCCATTCAACAATGGCTTAACAGTGAAGGTATTCATGGACTGTCCATGCTCCCTACCATACAGAAGCACCAGATATTTTAAAAATAGCTTTATTAAGATGTAACTCACATAGAATATGATTCACTAATTTAAAGTATACAATTAACCGTCATCACAGTAAATTTAGAACATTTTCATTACTTCATAAAAGAATCCCTAAATTTAGCTATCATTTCCCCAATGCTCCCATCCTTCCTGCCCTAAGCAACCACTAATTTACTTTTTGTTCCTATATATCTGCCTATTGTGAACATTTTATGTAAATGGAATTGTATAATATTTGGTCCTTTGTGACTGGCTTCTTTCAATTAGCATGTTTTCAAAATTTATCCATGCTTGTAGCATGCTCATCATTCATTTTTATGGCTGAGCATATGGATATATACAATTTTGTTCATTCATTTATGCCTCCATAGATATTTGGGCTGTATTCACCTTTGGACAGTTATGACTAATGCTGCTATAAATATTTGTATAAATGTTTTTATTTAGTTTTTTTTTTTTTCATTTCTTTTAGATTTATACCAAGGGAGAAATTGCTGGACCATATGGTAATTCTATGTCTGTTTGAGGAATTCCAGAGTGCTTATCAAAGTGACTGTGAAAATTTATGTTCCACATGCAGTATATGAAGAGTTCAATTTCTCTAAATGTTCAGCAATTGTTATTAGACTTTTACGTTCTTACCATTTTAGTGTGTCTGATGTGTTACCTTATTGTGTTTTACTTTGAATTTCCCTGATGACTAATGACGCTAAGCAAAATGTTCTGAACTTATTGGCTATTTGTATATCTTCCTTGGAGAAATATCTGTTCAGTTGATTTACTTATTTTTGGTGAATTATAAGAATTCTTTATGTATATTTTATAGAAGTCCCACATCAGATACATGAGAGGCAAATACTTTCTCCCTATCTATGGGTTTGCCTTTCAGTTTCTTGAGAGTGTGCTTTCAAGCATAAGTGGTTCTAATTTTGATGAGGCTGAATTAATCTTTTTTTTTATATTTGTGGCTCATGCTTTAGTGTTTTTTTTTTAACTTTCATTTTAGGTTCAGAGGTATATGTGTAAGTTTGTAATACAGGTAAACTATATGTCATAGGGGTTTGGTGTGCAAATTATTTCATCACCGAGGTAATAAGCATAGTACTAAATAGGTACTTTGTTAATCCTCTCCCTCTGCTCACCCTCCACTCTCAAGTATGCCACAGTGTCTATGGTTCCCTTCTTTGTGTCCATCTCTACTCAGTGTTTAGCTCCCACTTATAAGGGAGAACATGCAGTATTTGGTTTTCTGTTCCTACGTTAGCTTGCTTAGGATAATGGCCCCCAGCTCAATCCACATTGCTACAAAGGACATGACCTCATTCCTTTTTATGGCTAGGTAGTATTGCATGGTTTATATGTCCCCAATATTCAAATTTTCTAGGTGACCCAAAGTGTGACGTTTAATTTCTTTAATAATTTTTTTATTTTCATAGGTTTTGGGGGAACAGGTGGTAGTTCATTACATGAGTAAGTTCTTTAGTGGTGATTTGTGAGATTTTGGTGCACCCATCACCCAAGCAGTAAACACTTAACCCAATTTGTAGTATTTTATCATTTATGCCCCACTCCAACCCTTTCCCCCAAGTCCCCAGACTCCATTGTATCATTCTTATGCCTTTGCATCCCCATAGCTTAGCTCCCACTTATGAATGAAAACATACAATGTTTGGTTTTCCATTCCTAAGTTACTTCACTTAGAATGATGGTCTCCAATTCCATCCAGGTTGCTGCAAATTCCATTAATTCATTTCTTTTTATGGCAGAGTAATATTCTGTTGTATATATACACCACAGTTTATTTATACATTCATTGATGGGCATTTGGGCTGGTTTCATATTTTTTGCAATTGCGAATTGTGCTGCTATAAACATGCGTGTGCAAATAACTTCTTTGTAAAATGACTTTTTTTTCTTCTGGGTAGATACCCAGTAGTGGGATTGCTGGATGGAATGTTAGTCCTACTTCAATTTTTTAAAGAATCTCCACACTATTTTCCATAGTGATTGTACTCGTTTACATTCCCACTAGCAGTGTAGAAGTGTTCCCTTTTTACTGCATCCATGCCAACATCTATTATTTTTTAATTTTTTTATAATGACCATTCTCATGGGAGTAAAGTGGCATTGCATTGTGGCTTTGATTTGCATTTCCCTGATCATTAGTGATGTTGAGCATTTTTGTACGTTTGTTGGCCATTTGTATATCTTCTCTTGAGAATTGTCTATTCATGTCCTTAGCCCACTTTTTGATGGGATTATTTGTTTTTTCTTGATAATTTTTTTGAGTTGCTTGTATATTCTGGATATTTGTCCTTTTTGAATAGATAGATTGTGAAGATTTCCTCCCACTCTGTCCGTTGCCTGTTTATTCTGATGACTGTTCCTTTTGCTGTGCAGAACTCTTTAGTTTAATTAAGTTCCGCTTACTTATCTTTGTTTTAGTTTCGTTTGCTTTTGGGTTCTTTGTCATGAAGTCTTTGCCTAAGCCAATGCCTAAAAGAGTTTTTCTGATGTTATCTTTTAGAATTTTCACAGCTTCAGGTCTTGGATTTAAGTCCTTGATCCATCTTGAGGTGATTTTTGTATAAGGTGAGAGAGGAGGATCTAGTTTCATTCTCCTACATGTGGCTTGCCAATTATGCCAGCACCGTTTGTTGAATAGGGTGTCCTTTGCCCACTTTATGTTTCTGTTTGCTTCGATTAAAATCAGTTGACTGTAGGCATTTGGGTTTATTTCTGGGTTCTCTATTATTTACATTGGTCTATGTGCCTGTTTTTATACGAGTGTCCTGCTGTTTTGGTGACTATGGACTTCCAGTATAGTTTGAAGTTGGGGAATGTGATGCTTCCAGATTTATTCTTTTTGCTTAGTCTTCCTTTGGCTATGCAGGCTCTTTTTTGGTTCCATGTGAATTTTAGGATTTTTTTTTCTAGTTCTGTGAAGAATGATGGTGGCTTTTTTATGAGAATTGAAATTATATTTGTAGATTTATTTTGGCAGTATTGTCTTTTTCACAATGTTGATTCTACCCATCCATGAGCATGGGATTTGTTTCCCTTTGTTTGTGTCATCTATGGCTTCTTTCAGCAGTATTTTGTGGTTTTCCTTGTAGAGATCTTTCACCTCCTTGGTTATATATATTTGTAAGTATTTTATTTATTTTGTGGCTATTGTGAAAAGGGTTGAGTTCTTGATTTGATTCTCAGCTTGGTTGCTGTTGGTGTATAGCAGA
Organism: Macaca fascicularis; assembly: GCF_037993035.2. NCBI lineage: Eukaryota > Metazoa > Chordata > Mammalia > Primates > Cercopithecidae > Macaca > Macaca fascicularis. The sequence goes on along the minus strand of NC_088395.1, from coordinate 57,078,821 downwards.
GCTACTGATTTGTGTACATTAATTTTGTATCCTGAAACTTTGCTGAATTCATTTATCAGTTCCTGGAACATTTTGGAGAAGTCTTTATGGTTTCTAGGTATCCGATCATATCACCAGCAAACAGTTACTGTTTGACTTCCTCTTTACCGATTTGGAGGCCCTTTCTTTCTTTCTCTTGTCTGATTGCTCTGGCTAGGACCTCCAGTACTATGCTGAACAGAAGTGGTGAGAGTGGGCATACTTTTCTCCTTCCAATTCTCAGAGGAAATGCTTTCAACTTTTCCCTGTTCAGTATTATGTTGACTGTAGGTTTGCCATAGATAGCTTTTATTACATTGAGGTATGTCCTTTGTATGCCACTTTTGCTGAGAGTTTTAATCATGAAGGGATGCTGGCTTTTGTCAAATGCTTTTTCTTCATCTATTGAGATAATCATGTGATTTTTGTTTTTAATTCTCTTTATGGGGTGTATCACATTTATTGACTTGCATATGTTTAACCATCCCTGTATCCCTTGTATGAAACTTACTTTATCATGACGGATTATGTTTTTAATATGCTGTTGGATTCCATTAGCTAGTGTTTTGTTAACGATTTTTGCATCTATGTTTATCAGGGATATTTGTAACCTGCACGGACCTTGGGGACTGAACAAATGGGGCAAACGCTAGAATGAAAGACAAAGACCAAAGTATGTTTGGAACAAGGGGTCAGGGGGCACCCCGCCTCTAGTGGAAAAGGACCCTGAGCTTTTTCAGCCCTCTGAATTTATTAGGTAAAAGACATAATGAGAAAGAGGGGTGGTGATTGTTGGGTAATTGTCACTCAGCCATTTGGTTCACAGCAGGCTTGTAAGACTGCATCCTTTGAACAGTAGGTGCTAGATTTCCCAGTAGATAACTTCAAGGATCACCAGGGAGTGATGGCCCTGAGCAAACTTTTTGGTGGCAGGAGCAGTGTGAGTCTGCCCACATCCTGCATTCATGATAAACAGTTTGCTGTTTGATCATATAGCCTCCAGTGGAATCCTGAGTTGGTCATGTCCCACGGGCCTTTGGCTCCCTACATGTTCCCCTTTGTGTTTACAAATTAATAGAAAGAATGTAAATCCAGGCTTGGCAGCACCTGTTTTCCAATTGGTGGTCCATCCAATTTCACAGACTATGAACAGAAGACAGAGACAAAGCAACATTATTCTAAGAACTACATATAAGATGTTAATGTGGTGCCTTAGATAGGTCCAAGGGTTGAGGCTCTCCAGGCCTTGCTGGAATTCAGTCCAGTCTTCTAAAGAAGACCGAAATTCTTGAGTTTGCCTATTTAAATCAAGAATTTTGTCTTGTAATTCACCAATATCAAAGGTGATGATGGATGTGAAAGCTCCCTACAAATGGGCTTTCACGAGGTCCCATGGATACTCACTTAGGTTATATTCTAAGTTTGTTACACAAATATGAGTGTGGTTAAAATGACAATGCAATTGCTGCTGCAACTGCAAGCTTTGTACTTGTTCTCCTAACCATAGAACCATGGATTTCAACATTGCCACTTCAGTTTGTAACTCAATGTAGCCATGCTTGCTTGGCTGTGCACATCCAGTTCTCCATGTACTGAGCTGTTTGAATAGAACTATGCAAAGCTACAGAGGACATCACAACAGAAGTTATTAGTGTGACCTAGGAAACAATAGCAAAAATTATCATACCTAAGGATCTATAGACATGATGAGTTAGAAGTTTCACAAAATGCAAGGCAGTTGTGGCAACCCAAGGCTCGGACAGATTAACAAGAATCCATAGCCCAGGGATGCAACCTAAAATCAAAGTCGAGCTATTATGTGTTTGCAATGTGCTATGATTAATGCAGTGATACAAATGGCAAGATTTACAGGTCAATTGGATACTGTTTACCTGGAGCTGGTCCTTCTTAGCTGCCAAAAAGACATAAGGATTAAAAACACAAACTGTAAATTGCGTAGTGATATTCTTTACAAATGTAACATTAAGACAGTATTGTTTACTATTGCTATTATTGGATAGTATCCCAATCCAGATACTGTCATTCATAAATGGGAGTGCTGCCTTCCATATCGTCTCTTGAATTGGTCCTTTCCTCCCTACATAATGCCACTGAGGAAGAAGCAGGCTAAAGCCTGCTCCATGACAAGCAATCTGGGCAGCAGACGGGGATTGGATCCCAGTGTTGTATAAAGAAGAAGTATTAAAAGTTCGCCACCAATGCCAGTGAAGTTTGTGCCATGATTTCTGATTTTCATCTTTTCCATCTAATTGACCTTTAGGTCCCCAATCCACAATGTCTCCAGTTAACATAGATTGTTTTCTAGCCAGTGGGCCAAGACACTGGTTTCATGGAGGGGGGTAGGAAATATTGAAGGGAATCCATTCCATATAGTCAGCACAATTAGGGTGACTGAGCCAGGAAAGGTTGGTTAGCACATCAGTTACATTAATAGAACCAAGACTTAATAAGTACATTATTTTTCCATAGTGACTCAACCATGTTTGAGCTTGAATTGTAAGACAGCTATGGTTGAGCGATGTCTTTGTGGTGATACACAAAGGAAATCCTTCCAGTGGAGCGTTCAAATTAATGACAGTATTCTGAGAGTCTAATTGTTCTATGTCAGGGGGAGTTATGGGTCCTGGAGCCCACTCTCCCTGATCGTGATAAATCCCAGGAGGAGTATCACTCCAAAGTATAGGTCGTACTGCTGGGGGATTTGGAACATATGCCCAATATGTTTTTGCCTTTGCACAGGGAAAACATACTGCAGAGGACATTATGGCTAACATGGTCATGAACATGGAATCAGGGGTTTTTGTCTCGCCTTGACGCTCCAGTAGTTTCTCGGCTTCCTGCATGGTGTTCTTGAGTTGTCCCCAGGTTATGGGGGTTGATGTCCTCGTGACTCTGGTCATCCTTCTCTCCGTCTTTGCACTCAAGCTCAACTGGCTCATGGCTCATACCAGAGGGACCGGGCCCATGGTTGGCCACCCTGGGTTCCTCCAGTATCCCATTCCATGGCTGCATGCACCGTGAGGGCACCCACACGGTTTGTCCATCTCCTGTGAAAACACAAGTATACCCTTGTCCCCATGTCAGTAAATCCACCAGACCTTTCTATTGTCCTTCTTCTGCGGATTTCCATAGCACTTTCAGATAAATTTTTGTCTTTGTCTCTAACACTTGTCATTGTCTTTCCACTGGAGTCTTACCATCTGTACCAGGAGCCAAAAATTTTAAAGTAAATAAGGCTAATTGTAGTTTTGATTGAGGTGGTAGTTGTCCTCTTATACCCCCTTTTTTCTTTTCAACATGCATTGTAATGTTTGATGTGCCCACTCTATAATCCCTTGTCCTCTAGGATTATAAGGAATTCCTTTTTTATGGGTTATTGTCCAAAGCTGTAAGGAATTTTGAAAAGCATGACTAGTATAAGTGAGTCCATTGTCAGTTTTTAATTGTTTAGATATCCCCATATGAGCAAATGATGACAGACAATGTTGCCATACATGACCAGCTGTCTCACCTGTTTGGCATGTAGCATGCAGCATATGAGAATAAGTGTCTATGATCACATTAACATAAACAAATTAAGCAGTTCTGGGTCTAGTGGACTTTTAATTGTAGCGGTTTCTATGTGACTGGTTACATTTACAACATAAGCTGAATCACAGACAATGTTGATAGAATCTGAAGCTGTGAGCTGTAAAACCTGAATGACTTCAATTAGCTCTGAGCATTGAGCTGAAACCCCAGAGGTCATTATTGCTTCTGGACTTTTTTGGAATAACAAATACCAGTGAATTCCAGGGGCTAACTGACTTTTCTATATGAATCCAAAGGTTCTTTTACCAACAGATGAAGCTGATGTAGCTTCTCCTGTGTTAGGGGCCATTGATCCACCCACACAGGTTTGTCACTAAGCCATTCTAATGGTAAGGCAGAGGAGAAATATAAATGACCCCCATCAGAAATCCTGACGTCCTAACCCTTTTCTATCTGTTTTTCTAGTTACTGATATTGGGTTAGGGTTTCCTTGTAGGAATTTCCCTAAACCTTTCCCATTCTGATATGCCATGTTCTTCAACATTTTAAATCCTGGGTTATCAAAGTTTTCATTTGTAAGTCTCATATCCTATGCTGTAAGTAATTCTTGATCCCATAAATTGATAGCTATATTTGCAACACAAAACTGAAAAGTACATGATTGTCCATTCAGACCAAGACAAGATAAAATCTTAGCACTCTGTTGAACACTCTTAGATGCTCCTACTCCCACCAGGGACATAGAAGTTAATTGCTAGGGCCAGGATGGGGGCCAATTATCTTTATATGTTACTGACACATCAGCTCCCATATCCATAAGCCCATAAAATTCCTTTCCTTTAATTTGTACTACACAGGTTGGGTCTATTAGAGGCTACAAGATGGGATAGATAAATTTCTTTGTAGTTGTGCACCCAAACCATTTATTTTCTCGTTTCTTCTTTTGCAGAGAAGGGTGTAATTTGCAGGGAATAAGCAATAATTGAGCAATATATTCTCTTGGTTCAAAAATCCAAAGATCTTGTGACATTAAAACTACTTGAATTTCTCCTTCATAATCAGAGTCAACAACTCCTGGGACTGCAGTAATGCCCTGTAAGTTAAGATGGCTTTTGCCTAAAATTAGTCGCATGTTTCCTGTTGGTAAATGTCCCCAAATACCAGTGGGAACTTTGATGGGTTTATCTCCCCCAACTAACGTGATTCTTTCTCTGGTGGGTAGATCTAATCCTGCACTTCCTGGTGTTCCTGCGGTGAGGCAATCAATGTGCTTCCAGGAACCCATCCCTGAAGCAGCCTTGTGGTCTGAACTGGGAATGCCCTCATTGTTTGATGGGCGTGGGTCAAGACCCCCATCTAGCTTCCCAACTGGGGGTGCCATTCTTATGAAATTTTGAGCAGCACTGTTTAGCCCAGTGATTTCCTTTGTTACAGCAAGGACAAAGTTCTGGCATTTTTTTCCACTGGGGTTGGGGGGTAACTGCATTATAAGGTGCTTTCTGTCCTGAGATCCTGCAGCATCCTTTTTAAAATGTCCAGTTTTCCCACAACTATTACATTTTCACATTTTAGGGTTTGACCCTTGGTTCCTTTTAGATTTGTCAACTGCTAAATTAGCCATTGCTTACGCTAAAATTGCAGATCGATGAAGCTCAGTTCCTACATCCTGACAACCTCTGAGGAAATTTCCCAAGTTTTTTGTACAACTCACAGGTGTCAGTGCACATTTACAATCTGCACTGGCATTCTCAAAAGCTAGAGTTGATTAAAAACAGTATTTCTTCTTTTAGATGATAATATGAATGCATTTTTATTATTTTTTTACTGATTCTGTATATTAATTAATATGTAAAAATAAAGGAGAAAAAAAACACGGTCTAATTTTATTTTATTATCACCTCTGTGGAAAAAAAAAAAGCTAGAGTTAAGGTTAGCATTTATGCATCCATCATATGAGGAATCTGACGCTTCACTGCCTCTTGTAATCACGCAAGAAATTGTGCATAGGGTTCCTGCGACCCTTGCATGATATGTAAAATGGATTGTACTGGGACTCCTTCTTCAGGAATTGTGGCCCAGGTGTGTTTAGCAGCCTGTGCACACTGCTGATAAGCAGCGTCTGGGAGTGCCATTTGACGTTCCTGGTCTGAATAAGGGCCATTACCCAGTAGCATATCCTCTGTAATGTCTCTGTGTCCTGCAACACGGTTCTGTCTAGCCTGATCTGCACACATTTCTTGTTAATTTAAATTTCCTGTCAGATATGCACTAGCAGACAAGCAAGTTCGTGTCAAGTGTTTTACATCAAAGGGTAAAAGACGCATAGCACCAAATGCAGATTCTAGCAATCCTAAAGTGAATGGGCTCTGTACGCCATTATTTACCACACTTGCTTTTAATTCCTTCAACAACTTAAACTCTAGTGGAGTGTGTTCATGAATAAGCTGCTGTGGATTATTTTGATCAGGCCTTACAGAAATAGGAAAAGTGCAAGGTCCTAAGAGCTCTTCAGCTATCGCAGCAGAGGGTAAAATTCTTTGTATTTTTTATTTCTATTTCTTCTACTGAAGAAGGTGGTACAGATGTTTCTGCAATTGGAGGAGGTGTTATAGGCCAATTTTTATCCTCCCTCTCCTGTTTTTTATTTTCAATTGGTGCTGTGGGTGGGACAACAGATTATTTCAGGTTTTTAGACTCGGCCTCCTGTCCTGCAGAATAAAGAGATAATGATAGAAGTACAGTACAAATTAAACTCCAAGTGGAAAAAACAGAAGAATCAACTTTAAGACCTTTTTGATGAGCCTGTTTTAATCCATCTCCTGCTCTGTCCCAATTTTCCACATCAAAAGTGCCTGCCTGTGGAAAACATTTTGTGGCTTCTGCAGGTGGTTATTTAGTGTCTGTGAATTAACCTGACCTCCAGACTGTCTCAATAGAACTTTAAGCAACCGCACATGTTTTTCTTCAACAGACAAATTCTGCCCCACGTTACCCTGATTCAGAAAACTTCCTCTTCCCAGTACCCAGTACCTCTTTAGGGCACTGATCAGTACCTCTTTAGGGCACTAACCTTATATCCACTGCAGGCAGACTTGTCCCAGGGTCCCCGTTCACCTTGTGAATTTCAGTTCCTCTGCTCCAGCAGACCTTCTTTGTTCACGTCCTTGAAGTCCCTGTATTTGAACGCCACTTATAACCTGCATGGACCTTGGGGGACTGAACAAACGGGGCAAACACGGGAATAAAAGGCAAAGACAAAAGAATATGTTTGGAAGAAGGGGTCAGGGGGCACCTTGCATCTCGTGGACAAGGGTCCTACGCTTTTTCAGTCCTCCAAATTTTTTAGGTAAAAGACATAATGAGGGGGGGTGGTGATTGTTGGATAATTGTCAATTGCCGTTTGGTTCACAGCAGGCTTCTGAGACTGCATCCCTCGAAAAATAGGCACTAAATTTTCCAGTAGAGAACTTCAAGGAGCCCGGTGCCAGGGAGTGAAGGCCCTCAGCAAACCTTTTGGCATCAGGCACAGTGTGAGTTTGCCCACATCCTGCATTCATGATAAACAGTTTGCTGTTTGATCACATAGCCTCCAGTGGAATGCCAAGTTGGTCACATCCCACAGGCCTTCAGCTCCCTACAGATACTGGTCTGTAGTTTCATTTTTTGGTTATGTCTTCTCCTTGGTGATACTCTCTTCATAGAATGATTTAGGGAGTATTCTCTTTTTGTCTATCTTGTGGAATAAAGTTAATAGGCTTGGTACCCACTTTTTTTTTTAATGCCTGATAGAATTAAACAGTGAATCTGTCTCGTCCTAAACTTTTTTATTGTTGGTAATTTTATATTATTATTTCAATATTGCTGCTTGTTATTGGTCTGTTCAGGGTTTCTAATTCTTTCTGTTTTATGCTAGGAAGGTTGAGGGTTATATCTTTCCAGGAATTTATACATCTCCTCTAGGTTTTCTAGTTTATGTGCGTGTTTGTAGTAGCCTTGAATAATCTTTTGTATTTCTGTGGTGTCGATTGTAAAATCTCCCATTTCATTTCTAATTGAGCTTATTTGGATATTCTCTCTCTTTTCTCGGTTAATTTTGCTAAAGGTTTATCAATTTTATTTGTCTTTTAAAATAACCAGCCTTTTGTTTTATTTGTGTTTTATATTTTTATATTAGATTTTATTTTATTTTGGTATAACCTTTGCTATTTCTTTTCTTCTGCTGGGTTTGGGGTTTGGTTTGCTTTTGTTTCTCTAGTTTCTTGAAGTGTGACCTTAGATTATCTATTTGTGCCCTTTCAGACTTATTGAAGTAGGCATTTAAGGTTATCAGCTATCCACTTACCACTGACATTGCTGTATCCCAGAGGTTTAGAAAGGTCGTGTCACTATTATTCTTCAGTTCATAGAATATTTTAATTTCCATTTAGACTTAATTGATTACTCAGTGACCATTCAGGAACAGATTATTTAATTTGTATGTATTTTATGGTTTTGAAGGTTCCTTTTGGAGTTGATTTCCACTTTTATTCCACTGTGATCTGAGGGAGTAGTTTATGTAATTTCACTTTTCTTAAATTTGTTGAGACTTGTTTTGTGGCCTATCATATGGTCTATCTTGGAGAAAGTTTTATGCACTGATGAATAAAATGTATATTCTGTGATTGTTTGTTAGAATGACTGTACTTATCTGCTAAATCTATTTTTTCTAGGGTATAGTTTAAGTCCATTGTTTCTTTTTTGACTTTCTGTCTTGATGAACTGTCTATTGCTGTCAGTGAAGTATTGAAGTTCCCCCACTATTATCACGTTGCTGTTTTTCTCATTTATTACATCTAGAAGTAATTGTTTTCTGAATTTAGGAACTCTAGGGTTAGATGCGTATATATTTAGAATTGTAACATTTTCGTGTTGGATAAAATCTTTTATTATTATATAATGTCCCTCTTTGTCTTTCAAACTGCTGTTGCTTTATAAAGATTGTTTTGTCTGACATAAGAATAGCCACTCCTACTCAATTTTGATGTCCATTTGCATGAAATGTCTTTTTCCACGCTTTACCCTTAAGTTTATGTGAGTCCTTATGTGTTAGGTGAGTCTCTTAGAGGCAGCAGATACTTGGTTGGTAAATTCTTACCTACTCCGCAATTCTGTATCTTTTATGTGGGGCATTTAGGTCACTTATATTCAATGTTACTATTGAGATGTGAGATACTATTCCATTCATCATGTTATTTGTTGCCTAAGTATCCTGTTATTTTTATTAATTGTTTTTATTTTATAGGTACTGTGAGATTTATGCTTTACAGAGGTTCTATTTGATGTGTTTCCAGGATTTGTATCAAGATTTTGAGCTCCTTTAGCAGTTATTCTAGTGCTCGTTTGATAGCATCAAATTCTCTCAGCATTTGTTTGCCTGGCAAAGACTGTATCTTTCCTTCCTTTATGAAGCTTAGTTTTGCTGGAAACAAAATTTTTGACTAACAATTGTTTTCTTTAAGATGGTGGAATAGGAACAGATCCAGTCTCCAGCTCCCAGCACGAGTGACACAGAAGATGGGTGATTTCTGCATTTTCAACTGAGGAACGCAGCTCATTGCCAGCAAGAGATCAAAGCTGGATGGAGAATGACATTGGCGAGGTGAGAGAAGAAGGCTTCAGTCCATCAAACTTCTCAGAGCTAAAGGAGAAATTACATACCCAGTGCAAAGAAACTAAAAATCTTGAAAAAAGAATGGAAGAATGGATAACTAGAATAATCAATGCAGAGAAGGCCATAAATGAACTGACAGAGATAAAAAACCATGACAAGAGAAATACGTGACAAATGCACAAGCTTCAGTAACTGACTCGATCAACTGGAAGAAAGAGTATCAGTGACTGAGGATCAAATGAATGAAATGAAGCAAGAAGAGAAGTCTAAAGAAAAAAGAGGAAAAAGAAATGAACAAAGCCTTCAAGAAGTATAGGATTATGTGAAAAGACAAAATCTACATCTGATTGGGGTGCCTGAAAGTGAGGGGGAAAATGGAACCAAGTTGAAAAACACTCTTCAGGATATCATCCAGGAGAACTTCCCCAACCTAGTAAGCCAGGCCAACATTCAAATTAAGGAAATACAGAGAACGCCACAAAGATACTCCTCCAGAATAGCAACTCCAAGACACATAATTGTCAGATTCACCAAAGTTGAAATGAAGGAAAAACTGTTAAGAGCAGCCAGAGATAAAGGTTGGCTTACCGACAAAGGGAAGCTCATCAGAATAACAGCAGATCTCTCGGCAGAAACTCTCCAAGCCAGAAGAGAGTGGGGGCCAATATTCAACATTCTTAAAGAAAAGAATTTTAAACCCAGAATTTCATATTCAGACAAACTAAGTTTCATCAGTGAAGGAGAAATAAAATCCTTTACAGATAAGCAAATGCTTAGAGATTTTGTCACCACCAGGCTTGCCCTACAAGAGATCCTGAAGGAAGCACTAAACATGGAAAGAAAAAACTGGTAGCAGCCATTGCAAAAACATGCCAAAATGTAAAGACCATCGAGGCTAGGAAGAAAATAACCAGCAAAATAACCAGTTAATATCATAATGACAGGATCAAGTTCACACATAACAATATTAACCTTAAATGTAAACGGACTAAATGCTCCAATGAAAAGACACAGACTGGCAAACTGGATAAAGAGTCAAGACCCATCAGTTTGCTGTACTCAGGAGACCCATCTCACATACAGAGACACACATAGGCTCAAAATAAAGGGATGGAGGAAGATCTACCAAGTAAATGGAGAAAAAAAAAAAGCAGGGTTTACAATCCTACTCTCTGATAAAACAGACTTTAAATCATCAAAGACCAAAAGAGACAAAGAAGTCCACTACATAATGGTAAAGGGATCAATTCAACATGAGGAGCTAACTATCCTAAATATATATGCACCCAATACAGGAGCACCCAGATTCATAAAGCAAGTCCTTAGAGACTTACAAAGAGACTTAGACTCCCATACAATAATAATGAGAGACTTCAACACCCCACTGTCAATACTAGACAGAGCAATGAGACAGAAAGTTAACAAGGATATCCAGGAATAGAACTCAACTCTGCACCAGGCGGACCTAATAGACATCTACAGAACTCTCCACCACAAATCAACAGAATATACATTCTTCTCAGCACCACATCGCACTTATTCCAAAATTGACCACATAATTGGAAGTAAAGCACTCCTCAGCAAATGTACAAGAACAGAAATTATAACAAACTGTCTCTCAGACCACAGTGCAATCAAACTAGAACTCAGGAATAAGAAACTCAATCAAAACCACTCAACTACATGGAAACTGAACAACCTGCTCCTGAATGACGACTGGGTACGTAACGAAATGAAGGCAGAAATAAAGATGTTCTTTGAAACCAATGAGAACAAAGATAAAACATACCAGAATCCCTGGGACACATTTAAAGCAGTGTGTAGAGGGAAATTTATAGCACTAAATGCCCACAAGAGAAAGCTGGAAAGATCTAAAATTGACACTCTAACATCACAATTAAAAGAACTAGAGAAGCAAGAGCAAACACATTCAAAAGCTAGCAGAAGGCAAGAAATAACTAAGATCAGAGCAGAACTGAAGGACATAGAGACACAAAAAACCCTCCAAAAAATCAATGAATCCAGGAGTTGGTTTTTTGAAAAGATTAAAAAAATTGATAGACTGCTAGCAAGACTAATAAAAAAGAAAAGAGAGAAGAATCAAATAGACGCAATAAAAAATGATAAAGGGGATATCACCACCGACCCCACAGAAATACAAACTACCATCAGAGAATACTATAAACACTTCTATGCAAATAAACTACAAAATCTAGAAGAAATACATAATTTCCTGGACACTTACCCTCTCCCAAGACTAAACCAGGAAGAAGTTGAATCTCTGAATAGACCAATAGCAGGCTCTGAAATTGAGGCAATAATTAATAGCCTACCAACCAAAAAAAGTCCAGGATCAGAAGGATTCACAGTTGGATTCTACCAGAGGTACAAGGAGGAGCTGGTACCATTCCTTCTGAAACTATTCCACTCAATAGAGAAAGACGGAATCCTCCCTAACTCATTTTATGAGGCCAACATCATCCTGATACCAAAGCCTGGCAGAGACACAACAAAAAAAGAGAATTTTAGACCAATATCCCTGATGAACATCGAGGCAAAAATCCTCAATAAAATACTGACAAACCAAATCCAGCAGCACATCAAAGCGCTTATCCACCATGATCAAGTTGGCTTCATCCCTGGGATGCAAGGCTGGTTCAACATATGCAAATCAATAAACGTAATCCAGCATATAAACAGAAACAATGACAAGAACCACATGATTATCTCAATAGATGCAGAAAAGGCCTTTGACAAAATTCAACAGCCCTTCATGCTAAAACCTCTCAATGAATTTGGTATTGATGGAACGTATCTCAAAATAATAAGAGCTATTTATGACAAACCCACAGCCAATATCATACGGAATGGGCAAAAACTGGAAAAATTCCCTTTGAAAACTGGCACAAGACAGGGATGCCCTCTCTCACCACTCCTATTCAACATAGTGTTGGAAGTTCTGGCTAGGGCAATCAGGCAACAGAAAGAAATAAAGGGTATTCAGCTGAGAAAAGAAGAAGTCAAATTGTCCTTGTTTGCAGATGACATGATTGTATATTTAGAAAACCCCATCATCTCAGCCCAAAATCTCCTTAAGCTCATAAGCAACTTCAGCAAAGTCTCAGGATACAAAATTAATGTGCAAAAATCGCAAGCATTCTTATACACCAATAACAGAAAAGCAGAAAGCCAAATAATGAATGAACTTCCATTCACAATTGCTTCAAAGACAATAAAATACCTAGGAATCCAACTTACAAGGGATATAAAGGACCTCTTCAAGGAGAACTACAAACCACTGCTCAGTGAAATAAAAGAGGACATAAACAAATGGAAGAACATACCATGCTCATGGATAGGAAGAATCAATATCATGAAAATGACCATACTGCCCAAGGTAATTTATAGATTCAATGCCATCCCCATCAAGCTACCAATGAGTTTCTTCACAGAGTTGGAAAAACTGCTGTAAAGTTCTTATGGAACCAAAAAAGAGCCTGCATCTCCAAGAGAATCCTAAGTCAAAAGATCAAAGCTGGAGGCATCACGCTACCTGACTTCAAACTGTACTACAAGGCTACAGTAACCAAAACAGCATGGTACTGATACCGAAACAGAAATATAGACCAATGGAACAGAACAGAGTCCTCAGAAATAATACCACACATCTACAGCCATCTGATCTTTGACAAACCTGACAAAAACAAGAAATGGGGAAAGGATTCCCTATTTAGTAAATGGTGCTGGGAAAATCGGCTAGCCCTAAGTAGAAAGCTGAAACTGGATCCTTTCCTTACTCCTTATACGAAAATTAATTCAAGATGGATTAGAGACTTAAATGTTAGACCTAATACCATAAAAACCCTAGAAGGAAACCTAGGTAATACCATTCAGGACATAGGCATGGGCAAAGACTTCATGTCTAAAACACCAAAAGCAACGACAACAGAAGCCAAAATTGACAAATAGGATCTAATTAAACTAAATAGCTTCTGCACAGCAAAACGAACTACCATCAGCATGAATAGGCAACTTACAGAATGGGAGAAAATTTTTGCAATCTACTCATCTGACAAAGGGCTAATATCCAGAACCTACAAAGAACTCAAAGAAATTTACAAGAAAAAAAACAACCCCATCAAAAAGTGGGCAAAGGATATGAACAGACATTTCTCAAAAGAACACATGCATACAGCCAACAGACACATGAAGTAATGCTCGTCATCACTGGCCATCAGAGAAATGCAAATCAAAACCACAATGAGATACCATCTCACACCAGTTAGAATGGCAATCATTCAAAAGTCAGGAAACATCAAGTGCTAGAGAGGATGTGGAGAAATAGGAACACTTTTACACTGTTGGTGGGATTGTAAACTAGTTCAACCATTATGGAAAACAGTATGGCCATTCCTCAAGAATCTAGAACTAGAAGTACCATATGACCCAGCCATCCCATGACTAGGTATATACGCAAAGGATTATAAATCATGCTGCTATAAAGACACATGCACACGTATGTTCATTGCGGGACTATTCACAATAGCAAAGACTTGGAATCTACCCAAATGTCCATCAGTGACAGACTGGATTAAGAAAATGTGGCACATATACACCATGGAATACTATGCAGCCATAAAAAAGATGAGTTTGTGTCTTTTGTAGGGACATGGATGCAGCTGGAAACCATCATTCTCAGCAAACTATTGCAAGAACAGAAAACCGAATACCTTATGTTCTCACTCATAGGCGGGAACTGAACAACGAGATCACTTGGACTCAGGAAGGGGAACATTACACACCGGGGCCCATTATGGGGAGGGGTAGATGGGAGGGATTGCATTGGGAGTCATACCTGATGTAAATGACGAGTTGATAGGTGCTGACGAGTGGATGGGTGCAGCACAGCAACATGGCACAAGTATACATATGTGACAAATCTGCACGTTATGCACATGTACCCTAGAACTTAAAATATAATTTAAAAAAAAAATGAACAGTAAAAAAAAAAATTGTTTTGTTTAATGAGACTGAAAATACGGCCTGAATTCCTTCTAGCTTGTAGGACTTCTGCTGAGAAATCTGCTGTTTATCTGATAGATATTCCTTTATAGGTTTCCTGGTGCTTTTGCCACACAACTCAAGATTCTTTCATTCATCTCGTCTTTAGATAACTTGATGATAATGTGCCTAGGTGATGATTTTATTGTAATGAAATCCCCAGGCGTTCTTTGGACTTCTTGTATTTGGATGTCTAGATCTCTATCAATGCCAGAAAAGTTTTCCTCAATTATTTTCCCAAATATGTTCTTCAGACTTTTAGATTTATCGTCTTCCTCAGGAATGCCAATTATTCTTACGTTTGGCTACTCAACATAATCTTAAACTTCTTTGAGCTTTGTTCATTTTTTAAAATTATACTTTAAGTTCTGAGGTACATGTGCAGAACGTGAAGTTTTGTTACATGGGTATACACGTGCCATGGTGGTTTGCTGCACCCATCAATGCATCATCTACATCAGGCATTTCTCCTAATGCTATCCCTCCCCTAGCCCCCCACCCCCTGACAGGCCCAGGTGTGTGATGTTCCCCTACCTTTCTTCATATGTTCACATTTTTCAACTCCCACTTATGAGTGAGAACATGCAGTGTTTGGTTTTCTGTTCTTGTCATAGTTTACTGAAAATGATGGTTTGCAGCTTCATCCATGTCCCTGCAAAGGACAGGAACTCATCCTTTTTTGTGGCTCCACAGTATTTCATGGTGTTTATGTGCCACATTTACTTTATCAAGCCTATTATTGATGAACATTTGGGTTGGTTCCAAGTCTTTGCTATTGTGACTAGTGCCACAATAAACATACGTGTGTGTGTGTCTTTATAGTAGAATGATTTATAATCCTTTGGGTATATTTCCAGTAATGGGATTGCTGGATCAAATGATATTTCTAGTTCTAGATCCTTGAAGAATTGCCACACTGTCTTCCACAATGGTTGAACTAATTGACACTCCCACCAAGAGTGTAAAAGCTTTCCTATTTCTCCACATCTTCTCCAGCATCTGTTGTTTCCTGACTTTTTAATGTTCAGCATTCTAACTGGCGTGAGATGGTATGTCATTGTGGTTTGATTTGCATATCAATAATGATCAGTGATGATTAGCTTTTTTTCATACGTTTGTTGGTTGCATAAATGTCTTCTTTTGAGAAGTCTCTGTTCATATCCTTTGCCCACTTTTTGATGGAGTTGTTTGTTTTTTTCTTGTAAATTTGTTTATGTTCTTTGTAGATTCTGGATATTAGAAATTTGTCAGATTGATAGTGCAAAAATTTTCTCCCATTCTGTACGTTGCCTCTTCACTCTGACGATAGCTTCTTTTGCTGTATAGAAGCTCTTTAGTTTAATTACAACCCGTTTGTCAATTTTGGCTTTGGTTGCCATTGCTTTTAGTGTTTTAGTCATGAAGTCTTTGCCCATGCCTATGTACTGAATGGTATTGCCAAGGATTTCTTCTAGGATTTTTATGGTTTTAGGTATTACATTTAAGTCTTTAATCCGCCTTGAGTTGATTTTTATATAAGGTGTAAGAAAGGGGTCCAGTTTCAGTTTTCTGCATATGGCAAGCCAGTTTTCCCAACACCATTTATTAAATAGGGAATATTTTCCACATTGCTTGTTTGTGCTAGGTTTATCAAAGATCAGATGGTTGTATACATGTGATGTTAATTCTCAAGCCTCTGTTCTGTTCCATTGGTCTATATATCTGTTTTAGTTCCAGTACCATGCTGTTTTGGTTACTGTAGCCTTGTAGTATGGTTTGAAGTCAGGCAGCGTGATGCCTCCAGCTTTGTTCTTTTTGCCAAGGATTGTTTTGGATATGTGGATTATTTTTTGGTTTCATATGAAGTTTGATGTAGTTTTTTTTTTTTCCAATTCTTTGAAGAAAGTCAATGGTAGCTTGATGGGGATAGCATTGAATCTATAAATTACTTTGGGCAGTATGGCCATTTTCACCATATTGATTTTTTTCTATCCATGAGCATGGGATTTTTTCCATTTGTTTGTGTTTTCTCTTATTTCCTTCAGCAGTTGTTTGTAGCTCTCCTTTAAGAGGTCCTTCACATCCCTTGTAAGTTGTATTCCTAGGTATTTTATTCTCTTAGTAGCAATTGTGAATGGAAGTTCCCTCATGATTTGACTCTCTGTTTGTCTGTTATTGGTGTATAGGAATGCTTGTGGTTTTTGCACATTGTTTTTGTATCCTGAGAATTTGCTGAAGTTGCTTATCAGCTTAAGGAGATTTGGGGCTAAGACAATGGGGTTTTTTAAATATACAAAATGTCATCTGCAAACAGACACAATTTGACTTCCTCTCTTTCTATTTGAATATCATTTATTTATTTCTCTTGCCTGAGTGCCCTGCTCAGAACTTGCAATACTATGTAGAATAGGAGTGATGAGAGAAGGCATCCTTGTCTTGTGCCGATTTTTAAAGGGAAGGCTTCCAGTTTTTGTCCATTTAGTATGATATTGGCTGTGTCATAAATAGCTCTTATTATTTAGAGATATGTTGCATCAATAGGTAGTTTATTGAGAGTTTTTAACATTAAGGGGTGTTGTAGTTTTTTGAAGGCCTTTTCTGCAACTATTGAGATAATCATGTGGTTTTTGTCATTGGTTCTGTTTATGTGATGGATTACATTTATTGATTTGCATATGTTGAACCAGCCTTGCATCCCAGGGATGAAGCCAACTTGATCATGGTGGATAAGCTTTTTGATGTGCTGTTGGATTCAGTTGCCAGTATTTCATTGAGGATTTTTACATCGATGTTCATCAAGGATATTGACCTGAAATTTTCTTTTTTTATTGTGTCTCTGCCAGGTATTGGTATCAGGATATTGCTGGCCTCATAAAATGAGTTAGGGAGGATTACCTCTTTTTCTATCTATTGGAATAGTTTCAGAAGGAATGGTACCAGCTCCTCTTTGTACCTCTGGTAGAATTCAGCTGTGAATCTGTCTGGTCCTGGACTTTTTTTGGTTAGTAGGTTATTAATTACTGCCTCAATTGCAGAACTTGTTATTGGTCTATTCAGAGATTCAACTTCTTACTGATTTAGACTTCTCAGAGTGTATATGTCTAGGAATTTCTCCATTTCTTCTATATTTTCTAGTTTATTTGTGTAGAGATGTTTATGGTATTCTCTCATAGTAATTTGTATTTTTGTGGGATCATTGGTGATATTCCTTATATCATTTTTATTGCATCTATTTGATTCTTCTCTCTTTTCTTCTTTATTAATCTGGCTCGTGGTCTATCTATTTTGTTGATTGTTTCAAAAAACCAGCTCCTGGATTCATTGATTTTTTGAAGGGTTTTTCATGTCTCTATCTCCTTCAGTTCTGCTCTGATCTTAATTATTTCTTGTCTTCTGCTGGCTTTTGTATTTGTTTGCCATTGCTTCTGTCGATCTTTTAATTTTGATGTTAAGGTGTCAATTTTAGATCTTTCCTGCTTTCTCTTGTGGGTTTTAGTGCTATAAATTTTCCTGTACACACTGCATTCAATGTGTCCCAGAGATTCTGGTACATTGTATCTTCATCCTCATTGGTTTCAAAGAACATCTTTATTTTTGCCTTCATTTATTTACTTACCCAGTAGTCATTAGGGAGCAAGTTGTTCAGTTTCCATGTAGTTGTGCGGTTTTGAGTGATTTTCTTAATCCTGACTTCTAATTTGATTGCACTGTGGTCTTCAAGACTGCTATGATTTCCATTCTTTTGCATTTGCTGAGGAGTGCTTTCCTTCCAATTATGTGGTCAATTTTAGAATAAGTTTGATGTGGTGATGAGAAGAATGTATATTCTCTCTATTTTTGGTAGAAAGTTCTGTAGATGTCTATTAGGTCCACTTGGTCCAGAGCTGAGTTCAAGTCCTGAACATCTTTCTTAATTTTCTGTCTCATTGATCTGTCTAATATTGACAGTGAGGTCTTAACGTCTCTCACTGTTATTGTGTGGGAGTCTAAGTCTCTTTGTAGATCCCTATGAACTTGCTTTATGAATCTGGGTGCTCCTGTGTTGGGTGCATATATATTTAAGATAGTTAGCTCTCCTTGCTGCATTGATCCCTTTACCATTATGTAATGGACTTCTTTGTCTCTTTTGATCTTTGTTGGTTTAAAGTCTGTTTTATCAGAGACCAGGATTGCAACTCCAGCTATTTTTTTGCTTTCCATTTGCTTCCTCCATCACTTTATTTTGAGCTTATGTGTGTCTTTGCATGTGAGATGGGCCTCCTGAATGCAGCACACTGATGAGTCTTGGTCTTTATCCAGTTTGCCAGTCTGTGTCTTTTAGTTGTGTCATTTAGCCCATTTACATTTAAGGTTAATATTGTTATGTGTGTATTTGATCCTGTCATTATGATGCTAGCTGGTTGTTCTGCCCATTAGTTGATGCAGTTTCTTTATAGTGTCGATGTTTTTTATAATTTGGTATGCTTTTGCAGTGGATGGTACCAGCTGTTCCTTTCCATGTTTCATGCTTCCTTCAGGAGCTCTTGTAAGGCAGAGCTGGTGGTGAAAAAATATCTCAGCATTTGCTTGTCTGTAAAGGATTTTATTTCTCTTTTGCTTATGAAGCTTATTTTGTCTGGATATGAAATTCTGGGTTGAACATTCTTTTCTTTAAGAAAAGAATGGCCCCCACTATCTTAGAAATCTGCTGTTAGTCTAATGGGCTTCCCTTTGTGGGTAACCCGACCTTTATCTCTGGCTGCCCTTAACATTTTTTACTTCATTTCAACTTTGGTGAATCTGATGATTATATGTCTTGGGGTTGCTCTTCTCGAGGAGTATCTTTGTGGTGTTCTCTGTATTTTCTGAATTTGAATGTTGGCCTGTCTTGTTAGGTTGGAGATCTCCTGGATAATATCCTGCAGAGTGTTTTCCAACTTGGTTCCATTCTCCTCATCACTTTGAGGTACACCAATCAAACGTAGATTTGGTCTTTTCACATAGTCCCATATTTCTTGGATGCTTTGTTTATTCCTTTTTATTCTTTTTTCTCTAACCTTGTCTTGTTGCCCTATTTCATTAAGTTGATTTTCAATCACTGATATCGTTTCTTCTGCTTGATCGATTCAGCTATTGATACTTGCGTATGCTTCATGAAGTTCTTGTGCTGTGTTTTTCAGCTCCATCAGGTCATTTATGTTTTTCTCTAAACTGGTTATTCTAGTTAGCAATTTGTCTAAACTTTTTTCAAGGATTTTAGCTTCCTTCCATTGGTTTAGAACATGCTCCTTCAGCTCGGAGGAGTTTGTTATTACCCACATTCTGAATCTTACTTCTGTCAATTTGTCAAACTCATTCTCCATCCAGTTTTGTTCCTTTGCTGGTGAGGAGTTGTGATCCTTTGGAGGAAGAGAGGCGTTCTGGTTTTTGGAATTTTAAACCTTTTTGCTCTGGTTTCTCCCAATCTTTGTGGATGCATTTACCTTTAGTCTTTGATGTTGGTGACCTTTGGATGGGGTCTTTGAGTGGACGTGCTGTTCCTTTCTGTTTGTTAGTTTTCCTTCTAACTGTCTGGACCCTCTGCTGCAGGTCTGCAGGAGTTTGCTGGAGGTCCATTGCTGACTCTGTTTGCCAGCAGAGGCTGCAGAACAGCAAAGATTGCTTCCTGTTCTTTCTCCTTGGAGCTTTATCCCAGAGGGTCACCTGCCAGATGCCAGACAGATGTCTTCTATATGAGGTATCTTTCAGCCTCTACTGGGAGGTGTCTCCCAGTCAGGATACATTGGGGTCAGGGACCAACTTGAGGAGGCAGTCTGACCCTTAGCAGAGCTTGAACACTGTGCTGTGAGGTCCCCTACTCTCTTCAGAGCCATCAACTAGGGATGTGTAAGTCCCCTGAAGCTGTGCTCACAGCCGCCCCTTCCCCCAGGTGCTCTGTCCCAGGGAAATAGGGATTTTATTTATAAGTCCCTGGCTGGGGCAGCTGCCTTTTTTTTCAGAGATGCCCTGCCCAGAGAGGAGAAATCTGGCAGTCTGGCCACAGCATCCTTGCTGAGCTGCAGTGGGCTCCACCCAGTTTGAACTTCCCGGCGGCTTTGTTTATACTTTGAGCATAAAACCGCCTACTCAATCTCAGCAATGGCGGACACCCCTCCCCCTCCAAGCTCGAGCATCCCAGGTCAATCAGCCTGCTGCTGTGCTGGCACTGAGAATTTCTAACCAGTGGATCTGAATTTGCTGGGCTCCATGGGATTGGGACTTGCTGAGCCTGACCACTTGACTCCCTGGCTTCAGCACCCCTTTCCAGGGGAGTGAATGGTTCTGTCTCGCTGGCATTCCAGGTGCCACTGGGATATGGGGGAGGTGGCAGGAATCTTTTGATATCTGCCCAAATGGCCGCCCAGTCTTGTGCTTGAAACCCAGGGCCCTATTGGGTAGGCCCCATGGAGAATCTCCTGGTCTGCGGGTTGTGAAGACCAGGGGACCAGCGCGATACCTGGGCCGGAGTGAACAGTTCCTCAGGCTCAGTCCCTCATGGCTTCCCTTGGGTAGGGGAGAAAATTTCCTGACCCTTTGCTCTTCACAGGTGAGGTGACGTCCCACCCTGCTCGGCTCGCCCTCCATGGGCTACACCCACTCTCCAGCCAGTCCCAATGACATGAACCGGGTACCTCAGTTGGAAATGCAGAAATCACGTACCTTCTGCATCGATCTCACTGGGAGCTGTAGACTGGAGCTCTTCCTATTGGCCATCTTGCCAGCAATCTCCAGTTTTATTCACTTTAAAAAATTATTTTCTCTTTGTCTTTGTTGGATTGAGTTAATTCAAAAACTTTGCTGTTGAGTTTGAAGTTCTTTCATCTGCTTGTTTGATTCTATTACTGAGACTTTCTAGTACATTTTGCATTTCCCTAAGTGTGTCTTTTGTTTCCTGAAGTTGCCATTATTTTTTTATGCTATATATTTCACTGAAGATTTCTCCACTTATATCTTGTGTCTTTTTTTTTATTTCCTTAAGTTGGACTCACCTTTCTCTGGTGCTTCTTTGATTAGCTTAATAATCTACTTTCTGAATTCCTTTTCAGGCAATTCAGCAATTTCTTCTTGGTTAGGATCTATTGCTAGTAAGCTAATGTGATTTTTGGAGGGAGTTAGAGAAGTTTGTTTTGTCATATGACCTGAATTGTTCTTCTGGTTTCTCATCATTTAGGTAGGCTATATTAGAGGGAAGATCTGGGGCTCAAGGCTGCTGTTCAGGTTCTTTGTCCCATGGGTTGCTCCCTTGATGTGGTAATCTCCCCTTTTCCTAGGGATGTGGCTTCCTGAGTGATGAACTGTAGTGATTGTTATTTCTCTTCTGGATCTAGCCACCAAGCATGGCTATCAGGCTCTGGGCTGGTACTGGGGTGTGTCTGCACAGAGTCCTTTGATGTGAACTGCCTTCAGGTCTATCAGCCTTCAGGTCTACTAGCACCTACTCCTGTGGAGGTGGCCAGGGAGTTAAATGAGCTCTGTGAGGGTCCTTAGTTGTAATTGTTTAATGCACTAGTTTTGTGCTGCTTGGCCTCCTGCCAGAAGGTGGTGCTTTCAAGAATGCATCAGCTGTGGTAGTATACAGAGGATCAGGCAGTGGCTGGGACCCTAGAGCTCCCAAGAGAATGTGACCCTTGTTTTCAGCTATGAGGGTGGGTAGGGAAAATCCATCAGGTGGGGGCAAGGTTAGGCATGTCTAAGTTCAGACCCTCCTTGGGTGGTGCTTGCTGTGGCTGCTGTTGGGGATGGGGGTGTGGTTCCCAGGTCAATGGAGTTGTTTCCAGAAAGATTATGGCTGCCTCTGCTGTGTCATGAAGATTTCCAGAGAAGTTGGGGAAATCTGGCTGCCACAGCCCTCAGCCAGCTCCCATGCAACCCAAAAGGCCAGTCTTGCTCCCATCATGCTCCTCCCCTCTACCAACAGAACCGAGTTTGTTTTCAGGCAATGGGCAAGCAGAGCTGAGGACTTGCCCCAGGCTATAAGCCTCCCAGCTGCAACAGTAAGCAGGACTTTTGCAGCTCCCCACCTGTCGAGTCTGCACACCAGATTCACACCTTCCCCCCAAGTTCTGGCCAGGAAATCTCACATTCGGTGGGAATTATTACAAAGTTCAGGTGGGTGTTTTCTTTCTGTGATACTTTCCTAGTTCCTCTGGCAACCCTCCCCAAGGATCCCTGTGAGTCAAATCAGAAATGGCTTCCCTGGGCACCCAGAGAGCCAGCAGGTCTTTCCTCACTGCTTCCTCTATGACCCTGTATTTCACTCTGATCGCTAAATTAACTCAACTTTAGGTTAAGTCAAATCCTCTCATGATCTAGAGCTTCAGGTTCCCCAATGAGGGTGTGTGTTCCAGGGCAGATGATTCCCCTTTCCCACTTTCACAGTATGGGCACTCACAGTATTTGGTCTGTTTCCCAGGTTCTGCAGGAGCAATCTGCTTCCCTCAAAGGGACTACGAATTTTCTTGGATTTTTTGGTATATTCCTGCAGTAGTTCTTGGAGCAGAAGTTCATGATCCAAGTCTCCACAAGCTGCTCTCTCTGTCCAATTCGGAGCTACATTTAGTCCTGCCTCCTATTCACCATTTTTCCTCTGCTTCAAAATTCCCAGATTTCTTTATCCAGTCTACCATTGATGGTCATTTAGAATAATTATGTCCTTGATACTGTGAATAGTACTTCAATGAACATATGCATGCAGGTGTCTTCATGGGTGGAACAATTTGTATTCCCTTGGGTATATAACCAATAATGGGATTGCTAGGTCAAATAGTAATTCTGATCCAAGATCTTTGAGAAATTACCACACTGCTTTCCAAAATGGCTGAACTAATTTGCATTCACCCCAGCAGTGTATAAGCATTCCCTTCTCCACCACCTTGACAGCGTCTGTTATTTTTTGACTCTTTATATAATAGTCATTTGGGCTTGTGTGAGATGGTATCTCCTTGTGGTTTTGATTTTCATTTCTCTAATTATTGGTGAGCTTTAGTATTTTTTCATATGTGTGTTGGCTGCATGTATGTCATCTTTGGAAAAGTGTCCATGTCCTTTGCCCACTTTTTAATGGGTTAGGTCTTTATTTTTGGTAATTAATTTGTTTAAGTTCCTTATAGATACTGGAATTAGGACTTTGTCACATTCATAGTTTGCAAATATTTTCTCTCATTCAGCTATGTTGTATCTTTACTCTCATGAGTTTCAAATTTCTTGATTTCTGTCTTTATTTTATTGTTTAAGCAAAAATTATTGAGGAGCAGGTTGTTTACCTTCCATGTAATTCTGTGACTTTATGTAATCATCTTAGTATTGATTTTGATGTATATTATGTTGTGATCCAAAAGTGTGGTTGATATAATTTTGGTATTTTTTTTAATTTGATGGGAAGTTTTATGGACAGTTATGTTCGAATTTTAGATTGTATGCCATGTGCAAATAAGAATGTATATTCTGTTATTTGGGGGTTGGAGAGCACTGCAGGTGCCTGTTAGGTCTATTTGGTCAAGGGTCAAGTTCAAGTCTTGAGTATTGTTGTTAGTTTTCTGCCTGGTTGATCTGTCTAATGTTGTCAGTGGGATGTCAAAGTCTCCCAGTATTATTATGTAGTTATCTAATTATGTCTCTTCATAGTTCTCTAAGAACATATTTTATGAATCTGGGTTCTTCTTTGTTGGGTTCATATTTATTTAATATACTTATGTCTTCTTGCTGAATTTAATGCCTTACAAATTATAATTCTCTTCTTTGCTTTTTTTATCATTGTTGGTTGAAAGTCTATTTTGTATGAAATTAGAATAGTAAGCCCTGATTTTTTTTTTCTCTTTTCAATTTGCTTGGTAGATTTTTCTCAATCCCTGTACCCCCAGCCAATGGGGGTCATTGCTTGTGAGATGTGTCTTCTGAAGGCAGCATACAGTTGGGTCTTCCTTCTTTATCCAACTTGCCAGTCTGTGCCTTTAACTTGGGGGCATTAGCCTGTTTACATTGAGTTTAATATTGATATGTTTGGATTTGATCCTGTCATCATGTTGTTAGCTTGTTATTATGCAGACTTGATTGTATAAGTGCTTTATAGTGTCAATGGCCTATGTACTCATTTGTGCTTTCCATGGCTGGTAATGGTCTTTCCACATTTAGCACACCCTTCAGGACTTCAAAGGCAGGTCTGGTGGTAACAAATTCCCTTAGCATTTGCTTTTCAGGAAATGGTCTTATTTCTCATTCACTTGTGAAGCTTAGTTTGGCTGGATAATAAATTATTGGTTGGAAATTCTTTTCTTTAAGAATGCTGAATATAAGCCCCCATTTTCTTCTGGCTTATGGGGTTTCTGCTGAAAGGTCTGCTGTTATCCTGATGGAGTTTTCTTTATATATGACCTATCTTTCTCTTTAGCTGCCTTTAACACTTCTTCTGTCATTGCAACCTTGGAGAATTTGACAATTATGTGTCTTGAGGGTGGTTTTCTTGTACAATATCTCACATTTCTCTGCATTTCCTAAATTTGAATGTTGGTCTTGCCAGTGAGTTTGGGGAAATTTACAAGGATGACATCTTCAAATATGTTTTCCAACTTATGTACTTTCACTTTCTCTCATTCAGGAACACCAGTGGGTCACAGAAATGGTCTCTTTACATAATCCCATATTTCTGATAAACAGTGTTCATTCTTCCTTATTCTTTTTTTCTCTGTTTTTGACCAACTGAGTTACTTCAGAGAACCAGTCTTTGAGCTCTGAGATTCTTTCCTCAGCTTGTTCTATTCTACTTTTAGTACTCACAATTATAAGATTCTCGAAGTGCCTTTTTCAGCTCTATAAGATCAGTTTGATCCTTGCTTAAAATGGCCATTTTGTTTTCCAGCTTCTGTATCATTTTATTGTATTCCCGAGATTCCTTGCATTGGGTTTTGGCTTTGTCTCAGATCTCAATGATCTTTTTTCCCATCCATATTCTGAATTCTATGTCTGTCATTTCAGCAATTTTAGCCTGATTAAGAACCATTACTGAGGAACTAGTATAGTCATTTGGAGGAAAGAAAAAAAAAAACACTCTGGTTCTTAGAGTTGCCAGAGTTCTTGTGCAACTTTCTCATCTTTGTGGCCTGATGTTCCTTCAATCTTTTAAGTTGCTGTCCTTTGGATGGGTTTGCTTGCATTTATTATCTTTGATTGCCTTAGGTATTCAATTGTGGTATAAAGAGTGTTCTGTGAATTGGCTTCATTTCTGGAAGATTTCAGGAAATCAGGCCTTAACTCAGCACAACTGGGCTGTGTGACCTTACTCTGGGGGTCAAGTCCTGGGCCTCCTGCTTTTTCTGTGGCCCATCTTGATTAGGAACCTGCTGTGCTGTAGGGGCTAAGGTGTTCTTGGTCCACTGTCCACAACATTCCAATGGATAGTACCAGCCCAAATGCTTCATCAGGGCTGTGGCAGTGGGATCTGTGCTTCCTCATGTGTGTCACTAGCCATTGCAGCATGGCAGGGTGCATGCACTTCGACTGGAGAGGGAACTGGCTGGGACATAGTGGTATTACTATGGTTACACTCACACCACAGCAGTAATGGTGGGGCACTGGAGGGTGCACAGTGCTAATACCCTGTGCATGTGTTTGCACTGGTGGTGGTAGCAGTGCAGTGGAATTGTAGTTGATGGTGCTTGTGTGTGTAATCTCACTGGCAGCAGTGGTGGTGCAGCAGAGGCAGTGTTGCCAGTGTCCATGCACACATTGGCACTGGTGGTCGCTTTGCAGTGGGGTGCTCGTGCATCCATGGTTAGGGGATGGCAGCTGTGGCACAACAAATCATATTCTATGAGTGACCACATGCTTGGTCAGAAAGCAAATATCAATAAATTCAAAAATGGTAATCTCTTGTACCACAGTGCAATAAAAATAGAAATAAATATCAAGAATATCTTTCAGAACAACTAAAATACATGGATATTAAACAACTTGTTCTGAGCAACTCCTGGGTGAACATCAAAATTAAGACAGAAATTTTTTAAAAAAAATTAATGAAAATGGGGGCACAACATACCAACACCTCTGGGATATAGCTAAAGCAGTGTTAAGAGGAAAATGTATACCCATAAACACCTGCACCACGAAGTTAAAAAGATCCCAAATTAACAATCTAATTTTGCATCTAAAGGAACGTTATTGGCCAGGTGCAGTGGCTCATGTGTGTAATCCCAGCACTTCGGTAGTCCAAGGCAGGTGGATCACCTGAGGTCAGGAGTTTGAGACCGGCCTGGCCAATGTGGTGAAACCCTGTCTCTACTAAAAATACAAAAATTAGTCAGGCATCATGACAGGCACCTGTGATCCCAGCTACTCAGATGGCGAAGGCAGGATAATTGCTTGAGCTCAGGAGGTGGAGGTTGCAGCGAGCCAAGATCATGCAATTGCAGTTCAGCCTGGGCAACAAGAGTGAAACTCTGTCTCAAAAAATAAAAGTGAAAAAATAGAATGTTACTAAAAAGGAATGAAACAACCCCCAATCTAGTAGAAGAAAATAACTAACTAAAATTAAAGAAGTCAATGAAATTAAGAAGCAAAAATCTCTAAAAAAGATCAATGAAACCAAGAGTTGGTTCCACAAAAAGTACAGATAATTAATAGACTGCTAGACAGATTAACAAAGAAAAAAGAGAAAATCCAAATAAGTATAATAAGAAACGACAAAGATGATATTACTGATCACACAGAAATACAGAAGATCCTCGGAGAATACTATGCACAACATTATGCAAACAAATTAGAAATTCTAGAGAAAATGACTAAATTCCTGGAAACACACAATCTCCCAAGATTGAGTCAGAAACAGATTGAAACCATGAATATACTAATATTGAGGTCTGAAACTGAATCAGTAGTAAAAAACCTACCAACCAAAAACAAGCCCTGGATGAGAGGGATTTATAGACAAATTCTACTCAATGAATAAAGCAGAACAAGCACCAATCTTATTGAAAGTATTCCAAAAAACTGAGGAGGATGGACTCCTCCTTAAGTCATTCTATGAAGCAGGTATCAGCCTAATTCCAAAATCTGGCAGAAATATAACAAAGAAAGAAAATTTCAGGCCAATATCCTTGATGAACACAGATGAAAAAAACCCTCAACAAAATATTAGAAAACTGAATACAGCAGCACATCAAAACGTGAATTCACTATGATCAGGTAAGTTTTGTTGCTGAGATGCAAGTTTATTTCAACATATGCAAATAAATAAATGTCATTCATCACATAAACAGAACTAAAAGTTATAACTACATGATCATCTAAATAGACATAGGAAATGCTTTTTAAAAATTCAACATCACTTCATATTAAAAAAAAAACCCTCAACAAACTAGGAATCAAAGGAAAATACCTCAAAATAATAGGAGACATCTATGTCAAACCTCCAGTTAACATCATATTGAATGGAAAAAAGCTGGAAGGATTCTCCTTGATAACAGGAACAAGACAAAGATGTCCACTCTCACAACTCCTGTTCAACATAGTTCTGGAAGTCCTAACAGAGCAATTAGGCAAAAGAAAGAAATAAAAGGCATCCAAACAGTAAGAGAGACAGTCAAATTGTCTCTTTTAGAAGATTATTTGATCCCATACCTAAAAAAACCTTATAGTCTCTGCCCCAAAGCTACTAGATCTGATAAATTAGTTCAACAAATTTTTAGTGTACAAAATCAATGTATAAAATCAGTAGAATTTGTATTCACCAATAACTTCCAACCTGAGAGACAAATCAAGAATGCAATCCCATTTACAATAGTGACAAAAAATAAAACACCTACGAATACAGCTAATCAGGCAGGTGAAAGAGCTCTACAATAAGAATCACAAAACACTAATGAAGGAAATCTGAGATGACATAAACAAATGAAAAACCATTTCATATTCACGGATATAAACAATTAATATTATTAAAATAATCACACTGCCCACAGCAATTTATAGTTCCAAGTTTATTACTATCAAACTACCAATGACATTTTTTACAGAATTAGAAAACAACTATTTTAAAATTTATATGAAAACAAAAAGAACCCAAATAGTCAAATCAATGTTAACCAAAAAGAATAAAGCCAAAGGCATCACACTACCTTACTTTAAACTATACTATCAGTACCCCAAACAGCATGGTACTAGTACAAACACAGACATATAGGCCCATGGAACAGGTTATAGAACCTAGAAATAAAGTCATGTACCCACAATTATCTGATCTTTGACAAAGTCAACAATAACAAGCAATGATGAAGGGTCTCCCTATTCAATAAGTGGTGCTAGCCATATTCAGAAGTCTAAAACTGATCCCCTTTCACCATGTACAAAAATCAACTCAAGATAGTTTAAAGACTTAAACATAAAACTTGATACTGTGGAAAGCAGTTTTAAGATTTCTCAAAGAACTTAGAACTACTATACAACCCAGCACTCCCATTACTGCATATATACTCAAAGGAATATAAGTCATTCTAACATAAAAACCCCTGCACCTGTACATTAATTACAAAACATTTCACAATAGCAAAGACATCGAATGAATTTATATCCCCATCAATATTGCCTGGATAAAGAAAATGTGGCATGTATACACCATGAAACACTGTGCATCTATAAAAAGAATAAAATGGAGGGGCGGAGCAAGATGGCTGAATAGGAACAGCTCCAGTCTCCAACTCCCAGCGCCAGCGACACAGAAGACCGGTGATTTCTGCATTTTCAACTGAGGTACTGGGTTCATCTCACTGGGGAGTGCCGGACGATCGGTGCTGGTCAGCTGCTGCAGCCCGACCAGCGAGAGCTGAAGCAGGGCGAGGCATTGCCTCACCTGGGAAGCGCAAGGGGGAAGGGAATCCCTTTTCCTAGCCAGGGGAACTGAGACACACAACACCTGGAAAATCGGGTAACTCCCACCCCAATACTGCGCTTTAAGCAAACAGGCACACCAGGAGATCATATCCCACACCTGGCCGGGAGGGTCCCACACCCACGGAGCCTCCCTCATTGCTAGCACAGCAGTCTGTGATCTACCGGCAAGGCAGCAGCGAGGCTGGGGGAGGGGCGCCCGCCATTGCTGAGGCTTAAGTAGGTAAACAAAGCTGCTGGGAAGCTCGAACTGGGTGGAGCTCACAGCAGCTCAAGGAAACCTGCCTGTCTCTGTAGACTCCACCTCTGGGGACAGGGCAATAACAAACACAGCCAAAACCTCTGCAGACGCAAACGACTCTGTCTGACAGCTTTGAAGAGAGCAGTGGATCTCCCAACACGGAGGCTGAGATCTGAGAAGGGACAGACTCCCTGCTCAAGTGGGTCCCTGACCCCTGAGTAGCCTAACTGGGAGACATCCCCCACTAGGGGCAGTCTGACACCCCACACCTCACAGGGTGGAGTACACCCCTGAGAGGAAGCTTCCAAAGCAAGAATCAGACAGGTACACTCGCTGTTCAGAAATATTCTATCTTCTGCAGCCTCTGCTGCTGATACCCAGGCAAACAGGGTCTGGAGTGGACCTCAAGCAATCTCCAACAGACCTACAGCTGAGGGTCCTGACTGTTAGAAGAAAAACTATCAAACAGGAAGGACACCTACACCAAAACCCCATCAGTACATCACCATCATCAAAGACCAGAGGCAGATAAAACCACAAAGATGGGGAAAAAGCAGGGCAGAAAAGCTGGAAATTCAAAAAATAAGAGCGCATCTCCCCCGGCAAAGGAGCGCAGCTCATCGCCAGCAACGGATCAAAGCTGGACGGAGAATGACTTTGACGAGATGAGAGAAGAAGGCTTCAGTCCATCAAATTTCTCAGAGCTAAAGGAGGAATTACGTACCCAGCGCAAAGAAACTAAAAATCTTGAAAAAAAAGTGGAAGAATTGATGGCTAGAGTAATTAATGCAGAGAAGGTCCTAAACGAAATGAAAGAGATGAAAACCATGACACGAGAAATACGTGACAAATGCACAAGCTTCAGTAACCGACTCGATCAACTGGAAGAAAGAGTATCTGTGATTGAGGATCAAATGAATGAAATGAAGCGAGAAGAGAAACCAAAAGAAAAAAGAAGAAAAAGAAATGAACAAAGCCTGCAAGAAGTATGGGATTATGTAAAAAGACCAAATCTACGTCTGATTGGGGTGCCTGAAAGTGAGGGGGAAAATGGAACCAAGTTGGAAAACACTCTTCAGGATATCATCCAGGAGAACTTCCCCAACCTAGTAGGGCAGGCCAACATTCAAATCCAGGAAATACAGAGAACGCCACAAAGATACTCCTCGAGAAGAGCAACTCCAAGACACATAATTGCCAGATTCACCAAAGTTGAAATGAAGGAAAAAATCTTAAGGGCAGCCAGAGAGAAAGGTCGGGTTACCCACAAAGGGAAGCCCATCAGACTAACAGCAGATCTCTCGGCAGAAACTCTCCAAGCCAGAAGAGAGTGGGGGCCAATATTCAACATTCTTAAAGAAAAGAATTTTAAACCCAGAATTTCATATCCAGCCAAACGAAGTTTCATAAGTGAAGGAGAAATAAAATCCTTTACAGATAAGCAAATGCTTAGAGATTTTGTCACCACTAGGCCTGCCTTACAAGAGACACTGAAGGAAGCACTAAACATGGAAAGGAACAACCGGTACCAGCCATTGCAAAAACACGCCAAAATGTAGAGACCATCGAGGCTAGGAAGAAACTGCATCAACTAACGAGCAAAATAACCAGTTAATATCACAATGGCAGGATCAAGTTCACACATAACAATCTTAACCTTAAATGTAAATGGACTAAATGCTCCAATTAAAAGACACAGATTGGCAAACTGGATAAAGAGTCAAGACCCATCAGTCTGCTGTATTCAGGAGACCCATCTCACACGCAGAGACATACATAGGCTCAAAATAAAGGGATGGAGGAAGATTTACCAAGCAAATGGAGAGCAAAAAAAAGCGGGGGTTGCAATACTAGTCTCTGATAAAACAGACTTTAAACCATCAAAGATCAAAAGAGACAAAGAAGGCCATTACATAATGGTAAAGGGATCAATTCAACAGGAAGAGCTAACTATCCTAAATATATATGCACCCAATACAGGAGCACCCAGATTCATCAAGCAAGTCCTTAGAGACTTACAAACAGACTTAGACTCCCATACAATAATAATGGGAGACTTGAACACTCCACTGTCAACATTAGACAGATCAACGAGACAGAAAGTTAACAAGGATATCCAGGAATTGAACTCATCTCTGCAGCAAGCAGACCTAATAGACATCTATAGAACTCTCCACCCCAAATCAACAGAATATACATTCTTCTCAGCACCACATCGTACTTACTCCAAAATCGACCACGTAATTGGAAGTAAAGCACTCCTCAGCAAATGTACAAGAACAGAAATTATAACAAACTGTCTCTCAGACCACAGTGCAATCAAACTAGAACTCAGGACTAAGAAACTCAATCAAAACCGCTCAACTACATGGAAACTGAACAACCTGCTCCTGAATGACTACTGGGTACATAACGAAATGAAGGCAGAAATAAAGATGTTCTTTGAAACCAATGAGAACAAAGATACAACATACCAGAATCTCTGGGACACATTTAAAGCAGTGTGTAGAGGGAAATTTATAGCACTAAATGCCCACAAGAGAAAGCAGGAAAGATCTAAAATTGACACTCTAACATCGCAATTAAAAGAACTAGAGAAGCAAGAGCAAACACATTCGAAAGCTAGCAGAAGGCTAGAAATAACTAAGATCAGAGCAGAACTGAAGGAGATAGAGACACAAAAAACTCTCCAAAAAATCAATGAATCCAGGAGTTGGTTTTTTGAAAAGATCAACAAAATTGACAGACCACTAGCAAGACTAATAAAGAAGAAAAGAGAGAAGAATCAAATCGACGCAATAAAAAATGATAAAGGGGATATCACCACTGACCCCACAGAAATACAAACTACCATCAGAGAATACTATAAACACCTCTACGCAAATAAACTGGAAAATCTAGAAGAAATGGATAATTTCCTGGACACTTACACTCTTCCAAGACTAAACCAGGAAGAAGTTGAATCCCTGAATAGACCAATAGCAGGCTCTGAAATTGAGGCAATAATTAATAGCCTACCAACCAAAAAAAGTCCAGGACCAGATGGATTCACAGCTGAATTCTACCAGAGGTACAAGGAGGAGTTGGTACCATTCCTTCTGAAACTATTCCAATCAATAGAAAAAGAGGGAATCCTCCCTAACTCATTTTATGAGGCCAACATCATCCTGATACCAAAGCCTGGCAGAGACACAACAAAAAAAGAGAATTTTAGACCAATATCCCTGATGAACATCGATGCAAAAATCCTCAATAAAATACTGGCAAACCGGATTCAGCAACACATCAAAAAGCTTACCCACCATGATCAAGTGGGCTTCATCCCTGGGATGCAAGGCTGGTTCAACATTCGCAAATCAATAAACATAATCCAGCATATAAACAGAACCAAAGACAAGAACCACATGATTATCTCAATAGATGCAGAAAAGGCTTTTGACAAAATTCAACAGCCCTTCATGCTAAAAACGCTCAATAAATTCGGTATTGATGGAACGTACCTCAAAATCATAAGAGCTATTTATGACAAACCCACAGCCAATATCATACTGAATGGGCAAAAACTGGAAAAATTCCCTTTGAAAACTGGCACAAGACAGGGATGCCCTCTCTCACCACTCCTATTCAACATAGTGTTGGAAGTTCTGGCTAGGGCAATTAGGCAAGAGAAAGAAATCAAGGGTATTCAGTTAGGAAAAGAAGAAGTCAAATTGTCCCTGTTTGCAGATGACATGATTGTATATTTAGAAAACCCCATTGTCTCAGCCCAAAATCTCCTTAAGCTGATAAGCAACTTCAGCAAAGTCTCAGGATACAAAATTAATGTGCAAAAATCACAAGCATTCTTATACACCAGTAACAGACAAACAGAGAGCCAAATCAGGAATGAACTTCCATTCACAATTGCTTCAAAGAGAATCAAATACCTAGGAATCCAACTTACAAGGGATGTAAAGGACCTCTTCAGGGAGAACTACAAACCACTTCTCAGTGAAATCAAAGAGGACACAAACAAATGGAAGAACATACCATGCTCATGGATAGGAAGAATCAATATTGTGAAAATGGCCATACTGCCCAAGGTAATTTATAGATTCAATGCCATCCCCATCAAGCTACCAATGAGTTTCTTCACAGAATTGGAAAAAACTGCTTTAAAGTTCATATGGAACCAAAAAAGAGCCCGCATCTCCAAGACAATCCTAGGTCAAAAGAACAAAGCTGGAGGCATCACGCTACCTGACTTCAAACTATACTACAAGGCTACAGTAACCAAAACAGCATGGTACTGGTACCAAAACAGAGATATAGACCAATGGAACAGAACAGAGTCCTCAGAAATAATACCACACATCTACAGCCATCTGATCTTTGACAAACCTGAGAGAAACAAGAAATGGGGAAAGGATTCCCTATTTAATAAATGGTGCTGGGAAAATTGGCTAGCCATAAGTAGAAAGCTGAAACTGGATCCATTCCTTACTCCTTATACGAAAATTAATTCAAGATGGATTAGAGACTTAAATGTTAGACCTAATACCATAAAAATCCTAGAGGAAAACCTAGGTAGTACCATTCAGGACATAGGCATGGGCAAAGACTTCATGTGTAAAACACCAAAAGCAACGGCAGCAAAAGCCAAAATTGACAAATGGGATCTCATTAAACTAAAGAGCTTCTGCACAGCAAAAGAAACTACCATCAGAGTGAACAGGCAACCTACAGAATGGGAGAAAATTTTTGCAATCTACTCATCTGACAAAGGGCTAATATCCAGAACCTAGAAAGAACTCAAACAAATTTACAAGAAAAAAACAAACAACCCCATCAAAAAGTGGGCAAAGGATATGAACAGACATTTCTCAAAAGAAGACATTCATACAGCCAACAGACACATGAAAAAATGCTCATCATCACTGGCCATCAGAGAAATGCAAATCAAAACCACAATGAGATACCATCTCACACCAGTTAGAATGGCGATCATTCAAAAGTCAGGAAACAACAGGTGCTGGAGAGGATGTGGAGAAATAGGAACACTTTTACACTGTTGGTGGGATTGTAAATTAGTTCAACCATTATGGAAAACAGTATGGCGATTCCTCAAGGATCTAGAACTAGATGTACCATATGACCCAGCCATCCCATTACTGGGTATATACCCAAAGGATTATAAATTATGCTGCTATAAAGACACATGCACTCGTATGTTTATTGCAGCACTATTCACAATAGCAAAGACTTGGAATCAACCCAAATGTCCATCAGTGACAGATTGGATTAAGAAAATGTGGCACATATACACCATGGAATACTATGCAGCCATCAAAAAGGATGAGTTTGCGTCCTTTGTAGGGACATGGATACAGCTGGAAACCATCATTCTTAGCAATCTATCACAAGAACAGAAAACCAAACACCGCATGTTCTCACTCATAGGTGGGAACTGAACAATGAGATCACTTGGACTCAGGAAGGGGAACATCTCACACAGGGGCCTGTCCTGGGGAGGGGGGAGGGGGGAGGGATTGCATTGGGAGTTATACCTGATGTAAATGACAAGTTGATGGGTGCAGCACACCAACATGGCACAAGTATACATATGTAACAAACCTGCATGTTATGCACATGTACCCTACAACTTAAAGTATAATAATAAATAAATTTAAAAAATAAAAAAAAATAAAAAAATAAAGAATAAAATGATGTTCTTTGCAGCAATATGGATGAAGCTGGAGGCCATTATTATAAGTGACTTACTACAGAAAATGAAAATGAAATTATGTTTTTATCACTTAGGAGTAGGTGTTAAACATTGAGCAGACATAGACCAAAAGAAGGGAACAATAGATACTAAGGGCTACTTGAGGGTGGACAGTGGGAGGAGAGTGAGGATTGAAATATTACTTATTGGGTACTATGCTCACTACCTGGGTGAAGAAAACACTTACTTATTAAACTCCAGTGACACACAATTTACCCATGTGTAACAGATCTGCACATGTAAGCCCCTAAACATAAAATAAAAGTTGAAAGAAAAAAACAAAAACCAGAGAGATTGCAAACTAACTGTATTAATTAATTATCACACTGCTAATAAAGACATATCCAAAACTGGGTAATTTATAAAGGAAAGAGGTTTAATTGACTCACATTTCCACATGGCTGGGGAAGTCTCACAATGATGGTTGACGGCAATTGAGGGGCAAAGTCACGTGTTACATAGTGGCAGGCAAGAGAGTTTGTGCAGGGGGAACTTCCATTTCTAAAACCATCTGAGGTTGTGAGACTTATTCACTACTGTGAGAACAGTATGGGGAAAACCATCCCCTATGACTCATTTATCTCCACATGGCCCCACCCTTGACAAGTAGGGATTATTACAATTCAAGGTGAGATTTGGGTGGAGACAGAGCCAAACCATATTACTAACAATTTAACAATTTACTTTATGTAACTAGAAAAGTAAAAACAAAGCAAACCCACATGTAGCAGAAGAAAAGAAATAATACTAACTAGCAGAGAAATAAATAAAATAGAGACACAGAGCTCGATGAATTCGCAGCCAAATTCTAGCAAGCCTTCAAAGAACTAATACTCATTCTTCTAAAACTATTCCAATACATCGAAGAAGAGGGAATTCTTCCTAACTCATTCTATAATTCCAGCATTACCTGATCCACAAACCAGACAGGGACAAAAAAATTAGAAAACTAGCTAAAAATTCTTTTTAAAAATTCCAGCAAACCAAATTCAACATCACACCAAGAAGATAATTCACCTGTGTTAGGTGGGAATTATTCCAGGGATACAAGGATGGTTTAACATATGCCAATCAGTAAGTGTAAAACATGAAATTAGCAGAATAAAGGACAAAACTATATGATAATATCAGTAGATACAGAAAAAGCATTTGATAAAATTCAACATTCCTTTTTTATAAAAGCTCTCAATAAACTAGGCATAAATAAATGTCCATCAAAATAATACTGCCCAAAT
This sequence comes from Macaca fascicularis, assembly GCF_037993035.2. Taxonomy (NCBI): domain Eukaryota; kingdom Metazoa; phylum Chordata; class Mammalia; order Primates; family Cercopithecidae; genus Macaca; species Macaca fascicularis. Next base: position 57,042,429 of record NC_088395.1, on the reverse strand, counting down.
ATGACAAATCTACAGCCAACTTAATACTAAATGAGGGCAATTTGAAAGCCTTTCTTCTAAGAACAGAATCAACACCATGACACCCACTTTCCCCATTCCTACTCAACATAGTACTAGAAGTCCTAACCAGAACAATCTGACAAGAGGAAGACATAAATAGCATCCAAATTGTAAAAGAGGAAGTCAAACTCTTGTTCTTAGTTGATGATATGATCTTATAGCTAGAAGAAAACTAACATTCCATCAAAAAAAAAAAAATTAGAGTTGATAGATGAATATAGTTAAATTGCAGGATCCAAAAATACAAATAGCAGTGTTTCTACACACCAATAATTATCCACCCAAGGAAGAAATTGAGAAGGAAATTCTATATATAATTGCTTCAAAAAGAAAAACACAAAACGTCAGGATAATCCTAACCAATAGGTGAAGGATCATAGGAGAAAAACTAAAAAATACAGGTGAAAGACATTGAAGATGATACAAAATCAAATAAAACTACCTACCCATGCACGTGGATCAGAAAAATTGATAGCATTTAAATGATCATATTACTGGAAGTGGAGAAAAATAGCAAAATAGAACACCATACTGATTATCTTCCCAGCAAGGATACTAATTTAACAGCTATCTACACCAAGAAGCACCTTCATAAAAAGCAAAAATCAGGTAAGAACGCACAGTACCTGGTTTTAACATTGTGTTACTGAAAGAGGAACTGAAGAGGAAAAAAATAAAAATAAAAATAAAAATAAAAATAAAAATAAACAGTATTTAACTGCAGAGGCTACCTGTTCCGTATGTCCCGGCAGCAGTTACCTGGTGCACAGAGCACTTCTGAGCACTGGGAGAGGGAGAGCACAATAATTCAGCAGCATGAAACGCAGTGTAGTCCTATTATAGCAAAAAGGAAAATGACCAAACTCAGCTGATACTCACCCATAGAAGGAGTATTTCAATCAGCCCTAGCCAGAAGGGAATCGTCAATCCCAGTGATCTGAACTTGAATTCCCGCAAGCCTCATCACCATGGGCTAAAGTGCTCAGGAGTTGTAAATAAAAGTGAAAATTGATCTAGGCCAAAAGGACTGCAACTTTTAGGTGAGTCCTAGTGCTAAACTGGGCCCAGAGACAGCAGCCTGGGGCAGGCACATGACATACTGATACACGAGCTGGAGTGGCTAAGGGAGTGCTGGCATTAGCCATCACCTTGGCTGCACAGTTTACTGCTCAAAAAGAAATACCTTTCTTTCTCTTGAGGAGAGGAGAAGGAAGAGTAGAGAGAAGTTTGTATTGCACCTTGAATACCAGCTCAGCCACAGCAGGATAGGGCACTAGTTAGAGCCACAAGGCTCCCTTTCCAGGCCCTAGATCCTGAATAACATTTCTTTTGTTGTTGTTGTTGTTTTGTATTTTTTTTATACTTTGTGTTCTAGGATACATGTGCACAACGTGCAGGTTTGTTACATATGTATACATGTGCCATGTTCGTGTGCTGCACCCATTAACTCGTTGTTTACATTAGGTATATCTCCTAATGCTATCCCTCCCCACTTACCCCACCCCACAACAGGCCCCGGTGTGTGATGTTCCCCTTCCTGTGTCCAAGTGATCTCATTGTTCAATTCCCACCTATGGGTGGGAATATGCGGTGTTTGGTTTTCTGTTCTTGCGATAGTTTGCTGAGAATGATGGTTTCCAGCTGCATTCATGTTCCTACAAAGGACATGAACTCATCCTTTTTATGAAGTATACCCTGAGCCAGAACAAAACCATTGCCTTGAAGGTAAGGACTCAGTCCTGGAAGCATTTATCACCTTCTAACTAAAGTGCCTTGAATAACCAGCAGTAATGCCCAGTACTGCATTAAGGGCTTTGTATGAGATACTGAAATTTGCTGGCTTCAGGTGACACTCAGTACATTTCTAGCTGTGGTGGCTGTGAGATAACTCTCTCTACTTGAGAGAAGCAAAGGGAAAAGTAAAGGGGACTTTGTATTGCATTTAGGTACTAACTTGGCCACAGGGAGGAAGAGCACCAAATGGGCTCTTGGGGGTCTTCCATTCCAGGACATGGCTTTAAGATTGTATTTCTGGACGTGCCCTGGGCTCAAGAGGAGCCAATTGCCCTGAAGGCGGAGCTCTAGACCAGGGGGTATGAGTGCCAGCTCAAACACAGTAGAATAGAAAACCAGATACTCTTGTCAGTTTTTAAAATCTAGTCCCTGATTCCTGGAAGGCACCTCTGGACTTGTCCACAGCCTGGGAGAACTCACCACCCTGAAAGGAAGGACATAGCTATGGCTTGGATTGCAACTTGCTGAATATAGAGCCCCAGGGACTTGAGCGAACATAGACATCAGCCAGGGAATAAATACAGCAGGTGTTAGACAAGACCCAGTGCTGTAGTGGCTTCATATCTAACTCAGTACAGTTACAGTGGTGGTGGTCAAGGGGGTGCTTATTTCACTACACTCTCAGCTTCAGGTGGCTCAGAACATAGAGTGCTTAGGAAAAAAAGAAGAGTCTCTACCTGGTAGTCCAGAGAATTCTTCAGGATTTTTTCTAAGACCATCAAGGTGATTCCTCTATGAGTCTAGAAGAACCATCGTGTTACTGTTCTTGAGGTACCCCTGAAAGCACACGCAACTTAGATCACAACACACAAGTCTTTTTGAATAACTGAGAAGCCTTATCAAGAAAAAAATGAAAGGTACAAACAAGACCCGACAGTGGCGACTATAATAAATACATAACTCTTCAATGCCCAGACACTAATGAACATCTACATGTGTCAAGAGCATCCAGGGAATCATGACGTCAGCAAATTAACTGAATAAGGCATCTTTCAGAGAGAGAATTTAAAATAGCTGTTTGAAAAAACTCAAATAATTTCATGATAACACAGAGAAGGAATTTAGAATTACATGAGGTAAACAGAACAAAGAGGTTGAAATAATTAAAGCAAATCAAACCGAATTTGTGAATCTGAAAAATGCATTGGCATGCAGGAGAATACATAAGAACCTTTTAATAGCAAAATTGATCAAGCAGATGAAAGAATTAGTGAGCTGAAGACAGCCTCTTTGAAAATACACAGCCAGTTTAATGAGATCCCATGTGTCAATTTTGGCTTTTGCTTCCGTTGCTTTTGGTGTTTTAGGCATGAAGTCTTTGCCCATGCATATGTCCTGAATGGTACTACCTAGGTTTTCCAACAGGGTTTTTATGGTATTAGGTCTAACACTTAAGTCTCTAATCCATCTTGAATTAATTTTCATATAAGGAGTAAGGAAAGGATCCAGTTTCAGCTTTCTTTTTTTTTTATTATTATACTTTAAGTTCTAGGGTACATGTGCAAAATGTGCAGGTTTGTTACATATGTATACTTGTGCCATGTTGCTGTGCTGCACCCATCAACTCGTCATTTACATCAGGTATGACTCCCAATGCAATCCCTCCCCCCTCCCCCCTCCCCATGATAGGCCTCAGTGTGTGATGTTCCCCTTCCCGAGTCCAAGTGATCTCATTGTTCAGTTCCCACCTATGAGTGAGAACATGCGGTGTTTGGTTTTCTGTTCTTGTGATAGTTTGCTAAGAATGATGGTTTCCAGCTGCATCCATGTCCCTACAAAGGATGCAAACTCATCCTTTTTGATGGCTGCATAGTATTCCATGGTGTATATGTGCCACATTTTCTTAATCCAATCTGTCACTGATGGACATTTGGGTTGATTCCAAGTCTTTGCTATTGTGAATAGTGCTGCAATAAACATACGTGTGCATGTGTCTTTATAGCAGCATAACTTATAATCCTATGGGTATATACCCAGTAATGGGATGGCTGGGTCATGTGGTACATCTAGTTCTAGATCCTTGAGGAATCGCCATACTGTTTTCCATAATGGTTGAACTAGTTTACAATCCCACCAACAGTGTAAAAGTGTTCCTATTTCTCCACATCCTCTCCAGCACCTGTTGTTTCCTGACTTTTGAATGATCGCCATTCTAACTGGTGTGAGATGGTATCTCATTGTGGTTTTGATTTGCGTTTCTCTGATGGCCAGTGATGATGAGCATTTTTTCATGTGTCTGTTGGCTGTATGAATGTCTTCTTTTGAGAAATGTCTGTTCATATCCTTTGCCCACTTTTGGATGGGGTTGTTTGTTTTTTTCTTGTAAATTTGTTTGAGTTCTTTGTAGGTTCTGGATATTAGCCCTTTGTCGGATGAGTAGATTGCAAAAATTTTCTCCCATTCTGTAGGTTGCCTGTCCACTGTGATGGTAGTTTCTTTTGCTGTGCAGAAGCTCTTTAGTTTAATGAGATCCCATTTGTCAATTTTGGCTTTTGCTGCCGTTGCTTTTGGTGTTTTAGACATGAAGTCTTTGCCCATGCCTATGTCCTGAATGGTACTACCTAGGTTTTCCTCTAGGATTTTTATGGTATTAGGTCTAACATTTAAGTCTCTAATCCATCTTGAATTAATTTTCGTATAAGGAGTAAGGAAAGGATCCAGTTTCAGCTTTCTATTATGGCTAGCCAATTTTCCCAGCACCATTTATTAAATAGGGAATCCTTTCCCCATTTCTTGTTTCTCTCAGGTTTGTCAAAGATCAGATGGCTGTAGATGTGTGGTATTATTTCTGAGGACTCTGTTCTGTTCCATTGGTCTATATCTCTGTTTTGGTAGCAGTACCATGCTGTTTTGGTTACTGTAGCCTTGTAGTATAGTTTGAAGTCAGGTAGCGTGATGCCTCCAGCTTTGTTCTTTTGACTTAGGATTGTCTTGGAGATGCGGGCTCTTTTTTGGTTCCATAGGAACTTTAAAGCAGTTTTTTCCAATTCTGTGAAGAAACTCATTGGTAGCTTGATGGGGATGGCAATGAATCTATAAATTACCTTGGGCAGTATGGCCATTTTCACGATATTGATTCTTCCTATCCATGAGCATGGTATGTTCTTCCATTTGTTTGTGTCCTCTTTGATTTCACTGAGCAGTGGTTTGTAGTTCTCCTTGAAGAGGTCCTTTACATCCCTTGTCAGTTGGATTCCTAGGTATTTTATTCTCTTTGAAGCTATTGTGAATGGAAGTTCATTCCTGATTTGGCTCTCTGTTTGTCTGTTAGTGGTGTATAAGAATGCTTGTGATTTTTGCACATTAATTTTGTATCCTGAGACTTTACTGAAGTTGCTTATCAGCTTAAGGAGATTTTGGGCTGAGACAATGGGGTTTTCTAAATATACAATCATGTCATTTGCAAACAGGGACAGTTTGACTTCTTCTTTTCCTAACTGAATACCCTTGATTTCTTTCTCTTGCCTAATTGCCCTAGCCAGAACTTCCAACACTATGTTGAATAGGAGTGGCGAGAGAGGGCATCCCTGTCTTGTGCCAGTTTTCAAAGGGAATTTTTCCAGTTTTTGCCCATTCAGTATGATATTGGCTGTGGGTTTGTCATAAATAGCTCTTATTATTTTCAGGTACGTTCCATCAATACCGAATTTGTTGAGCGTTTTTAGCATGAAGGGCTGTTGAATTTTGTCAAAAGCCTTTTCTGCATCAATTGAGATAATCATGTGGTTCTTGTCTTTGGTTCTGTTTATATGCTGGATTATGTTTATTGATTTGCGAATGTTGAACCAGCCTTGCATCCCAGGGATGAAGCCCACTTGATCATGGTGGATAAGCTTTTTGATGTGTTCCTGAATCCGGTTTGCCAGTATTTTATTGAGGATTTTTGCATCGATGTTCATCAGGGATATTGGTCTAAAATTCCCTTTTTTCGTTGTCTCTCTGCCAGGCTTTGGTATCAGGATGATGTTCGCCTCATAAAATGATTTAGAGATGATTCCCTCTTTTTCTATTGATTGGAATAGTTTCAGAAGGAATGGTACCAACTCCTCCTTGTACCTCTGGTAGAATTCAGCTGTGAATCCATCTGGTCCTGGACTTTTTTTGGTTGGTAGGCTGTTAATTATTGCCTCAATTTCAGAGCCTGCTATTGGTCTATTCAGGGATTCAACTTCTTCCTGGTTTAGTCTTGGAAGAGTGTAAGTGTCCAGGAAATTATCCATTTCTTCTAGATTTTCCAGTTTGTTTGCGTAGAGGTGTTTATAGTATTCTCTGATGTTAGTTTGTATTTCTGTGGGGTCGGTGGTGATATCTCCTTTATCATTTTTAATTGCGTCGATTTGATTCTTCTCTCTTTTCTTCTTTATTAGTCTTGCTAGTGGTCTGTCAATTTTGTTGATCTTTTCAAAAAGCCAACTCCTGGATTCATTGATTTTTTGGAGGGTTTTTTGTGTCTCTATCTCCTTCAGTTCTGCTCTGATCTTAGTTATTTCTTGCCTTCTGCTAGCTTTTGAATGTGTTTGCTCTTGCTTCTCTAGTTCTTTTAATTGCGATGTTAGAGTGTCAATTTTAGATCTTTCCTGCTTTCTCTTGTGGGCATTTAGTGCTATAAATTTCCCTCTACACACTGCTTTAAATGTGTCCCAGAGATTCTGGTATGTTGTATCTTTGTTCTCATTGGTTTCAAAGAACATCTTTATTTCTGCCTTCATTTCGTTATGTACCCAGTAGTCATTCAGGAGCAGGTTGTTCAGTTTCCATGTAGTTGAGCGGTTTTGATTGAGTTTCTTAGTCCTGAGTTCCAGTTTGATTGCACTGTGGTCTGAGAGACAGTTTGTTATAATTTCTGTTCTTGTACATTTGCTGAGGAGTGCTTTACTTCCAATTACGCGGTCGATTTTGGAGTAAGTACGATGTGGTGCTGAGAAGAATGTATCTTCTGTTGATTTGGGGTGGAGAGTTCTCTAGATGTCTATTAGGTCTGCTTGCTGCAGAGCTGAGTTCAATTCCTGGATATCCTTGTTAACTTTCTGTCTCGTTGATCTGTCTAATGTTGACAGTGGAGTGTTGAAGTCTCCCATTATTATTGTATGGGAGTCTAAGTCTCTTTGTAAGTCTCTAAGGACTTGCTTTATGAATCTGGGTGCTCCTGTATTGGGTGCATCTATATTTAGGATAGTTAGCTCTTCCTGTTGAATTGATCCCTTTACCGTTATGTAATGGCCTTCTTTGTCTCTTTTGATCTTTGATGGTTTAAAGTCTGTTTTATCAGAGACTAGTATTGCAACCCCCGCTTTTTTTTGTTCTCCATTTGCTTGGTAAATCTTCCTCCATCACTTTATTTTGAGCCTATGTATGTCTCTGCGTGTGAGATGGGTCTCCTGAATACAGCAGACTGATGGGTCTTGACTCTTGATCCAGTTTGCCAGTCTGTGTCTTTTAATTGGAGCATTTAGTCCATTTACATTTAAGGTTAAGATTGTTATGTGTGAACTTGATCCTGCCATTATGATATTAACTGGTTATTTTGCTCGTTAGTTGATGCAGTTTCTTCCTAGCCTCGATGGTCTTTACATTTTGGCATGTTTTTGCAATGGCTGGTACCGGTTGTTCCTTTCCATGTTTAGTGCTTCCTTCAGGGTCTCTTGTAAGGCAGGCCTAGTGGTGACAAAATCTCTAAGCATTTGCTTATCTGTAAAGGATTTTATTTCTCCTTCACTTATGAAACTTAGTTTGGCTGGATATGAAATTCTGGATTTAAAATTCTTTTCTTTAAGAATGTTGAATATTGGCCCCCACTCTCTTCTGGCTTGGAGAGTTTCTGCCGAGAGATCTGCTGTTAGTCTGATGGGCTTCCCTTTGTGGGTAACCCGACCTTTCTCTCTGGCTGCCCTTAAGATTTTTTCCTTCATTTCAACTTTGGTGAATCTGGCAATTATGTGTCTTGGAGTCGCTCTTCTCGAGGAGTATCTTTGTGGCGTTCTCTGTATTTCCTGGATTTGAATGTTGGCCTGCCCTACTAGGTTGGGGAAGTTCTCCTGGATGATATCCTGAAGAGTGTTTTCCAACTTGGTTCCATTTTCCCCCTCACTTTCAGGCACCCCAATCAGACGTAGATTTGGTCTTTTTACATAATCCCATACTTCTTGCAGGCTTTGTTCATTTCTTTTTCTTCTTTGTTCTTTTGGTTTCTCTTCTCGCTTCATTTCATTCATTTGATCCTCAATCGCAGATACTCTTTCTTCCAGTTGATCGAGTCGGTTACTGAAGCTTGTGCATTTGTCACGTATTTCTCGTGTCATGGTTTTCATCTCTTTCATTTCGTTTAGGACCTTCTCTGCATTAATTACTCTAGCCATCAATTCTTCCACTTTTTTTTCAAGATTTTTAGTTTCTTTGCGCTGGGTACGTAATTCTTCCTTTAGCTCTGAGAAATTTGATGGACTGAAGCCTTCTTCTCTCATCTCGTCAAAGTCATTCTCCATCCAGCTTTGATCCGTTGCTGGCGATGAGCTGCGCTCCTTTGCCGGGGGAGATGCGCTCTTATTTTTTGAATTTCCAGCTTTTCTGCCCTGCTTTTTCCCCATCTTTGTGGTTTTATCTGCCTCTGGTCTTTGATGATGGTGATGTACTGATGGGGTTTTGGTGTAGGTGTCCTTCCTGTTTGATAGTTTTTCTTCTAACAGTCAGGACCCTCAGCTGTAGGTCTGTTGGAGATTGCTTGAGGTCCACTCCAGACCCTGTTTGCCTGGGTATCAGCAGCAGAGGCTGCAGAAGATAGAATATTTCTGAACAGCGAGTGTACCTGTCTGATTCTTGCTTTGGAAGCTTCCTCTCAGGGGTGTACTCCACCCTGTGAGGTGTGGGGTGTCAGACTGCCCCTAGTGGGGGAGTCTCCCAGTTAGGCTACTCAGGGGTCAGGGACCCACTTGAGCAGGGAGTCTGTCCCTTCTCAGATCTCAACCTCCGTGTTGGGAGATCCACTGCTCTCTTCAAAGCTGTCAGACAGAGTCGTTTGCGTCTGCAGAGGTTTCCGCTGTGTTTGTTATTGCCCTGTCCCCAGAGGTGGAGTCTACAGAGACAGGCAGGTTTCCTTGAGCTGCTGTGAGCTCCACCCACTTCGAGCTTCCCAGCAGCTTTGTTTACCTACTTAAGCTTCAGCGATGGCGGGCGCCCCTCCCCCAGCCTCGCTGCTGCCTTGCGGGTAGATCACAGACTGCTGTGCTAGCAATGAGGGAGGCTCCGTGGGTGTGGGACCCTCCCGGCCAGGTGTGGGATATGATCTCCTGGTGTGCCTGTTTGCTTAAAGCGGAGTATTGGGGTGGGAGTTACCCGATTTTCCAGGTGTTGTGTGTCTCAGTTCCCCTGGCTAGGAAAAGGGATTCCCTTCCCCCTTGCGCTTCCCAGGTGAGGCAATGCCTCGCCCTGCTTCAGCTCTCGCTGGTCGGGCTGCAGCAGCTGACCAGCACCGATCGTCCGGCACTCCCCAGTGAGATGAACCCAGTACCTCAGTTGAAAATGCAGAAATCACCGGTCTTCTGTGTCGCTCGTGCTGGGAGTTGGAGACTGGAGCTCTTCCTATTCGGCCATCTTTCTCCGCCCTGTCCTTGTTGTGGTATTTTCTTTTGATGACTAGTTTTTTAGGGTTTTTAAGAAAAGAGAATGTTGAATTTTTCAAAAGTGTTTCTTTTTTATTAAAAGATACTTTATGTTCAGAGACTGTTAACATATTTCTTTTTACCAATTAATATATAAATCAAGTTGAAGTCCCATTAATAGACTAAAAGTACAATGTCTATTCTTCAAAAAATAAAACTTTGCAAAATTTCTTTTATAAGGTAACAATCTTAAAGAATACCTTAGCCAAAAAACCACCAGAAATGCTTTTGAAAAAACTGTCTTAAAAAGCCTACCTATGTCTGTTTAAATTCTCATTATTACTATTATTATACTTTAAGTTCTGGGATACATGTGCAGAACGTTCTGCACGTAACAAACCTGCATGTTCTGCACATGTATCTCAGAACTTAAAGTATAATAATATACGTGCCACATATATATGTGCAATAATATATGTGCACATATATATGTGCCATGTTGGTTTGCTGCACCATCAACCAGTCATCTATATTAGATATCTCTCCTAATGCTATCCCTCCCCTTGCCCCCCACCCACTGACAGTCCCCAGGGTGTGATATTCCCCTCCCTGTCTTTATGTCGTCAACTGTCTCCATGTGTTCAACTCCCACTTACGAGTGACAACATGCAGTGTTTTGTTTTCTGTTCCTATGTTAGTTTGTTGAGAAGGATGGTTTCCAACTTCATACATGTCCCTGCAAAAAACATGAACTCGTTAATTTTTATGGCTGCATAGCATATCAAGGTGTATATGTGCCACATTTTCTTTATCCAGTTTATCATTGATTGGCATTTGGCTTGATTCCAAGTGTTTGCTACTGTAAATAGAGCTGCAATAAACATACGTGTACATGTGTCTTTGTAGTAGAATGATTTATAATCATTACTTTGGGTATATACCCAGTAATGGGATTGCTGGGTCAAATGGTATCTCTGGTTCTAGATCCTTGAGGAACCTCCACACTGTCTCCCACAATGGTTGAAGACACTCCCACAACAGTGTAAAAGAATTCCTATTTCTCCACATCCTCTCCAGCATGTTGTTTCTTGACTTTTTAATGATCATCATTCTAACTGGCATGAGATGGTATCTCATTGTGGTTTTGTTTTGCATTTCTCTAATGAACAGTGATGATGAGATTTTTTTCATATGTTTATTGGCCACATAAATGTATTTTTTTGAGAAGTGTATGTTCATATCCTTCACCCACTTTTTGATGCTTTTTTAGTTTTAGTTTTGTTTTCTTTTGTTTTTGGAACTTTAAGTTCTTCATAGATTCTGAATATTAGCCCTTTGTCAGATGGATAGATTACAAAATTTTCTCCCATTTTGTAGGTTGGCTGTTCATTCTGATGATAGTTTCTTTTGCTGTGCAGAAGCTCTTTAGTTTAATTAGATCAATTTTGGTGTTCATTGCTATTGCTTTTGGTGTTTTTGTAATGAAGATTTTGCACATGCCTATGTCCAGAATGGTATTACCTATGTTTCCTTCTAGGATTTTTATGGCATTAGGTCTTACATTTAAGTTTCCAACCCATCTTGAGTTAATTTTTGTAAAGGTGTAAGGAAGGGGTCCAGTTTCTGTTTTCTGCATGCGGCTAGCTAGTTTTCCCAACACCATTTATTAAATAGGGAATCCTTTCCCCATTGCTTGTTTTTGTCAGGTTTGTCAAAGATCAGATGATTGTAGATGTGTGGTGTTATTTCTGTGGCCTCTGTTCTGTTCCATTGGTCTATATATCTCTTTTGGTACCAGTCCATGCTGTTTTGGTTACTGTAGTCTTGTAGTATAGTTTGAAGTCAAGTAACATGATGCCTACAGCTTTATTCTTTTTGCTTAGGATTGTCTTGGCTATATAGGCCGTTTTTTGGTTCCATGTGAAATTTTAAGTAGTTTTTTTTTTTCTAATTCTGTGAAGAAAGTCAATCATAGCTTGATGATAAGAGCATCGAATCTATAAATTATTTTGAGCAGTATTGTCATTTTCATGATATTGATTCTTTCTATGAATGAGCATGGAATGCTTTCCCATTTTTTGTGTGTCCTCTCATATTTCTTTGAGGTGGGGTTTCTACTTCTTCTTGAAGAGGTCTTTCACATTTCTTGTAAGTTGTATTTCTAAATATTTTATTCTCTTTGTAGCAATTGTGAATGGGAGTTCACTCATGATTTGGCTCTGTTTGTCTATTATTATTGTATATTTGTGATTTTGGCACTGCCTTTTTTTTGCTTTTCTTTTATTTATTTATTTTTATTTTTTTAATCTATGTATTATCATTATTATACCTTAAGTTCTAGGGTACATGTGCATAATGTGCAGGTTTGTTACATATGTATACTTGTGCCATGTTAGTGTGCTGCACCCATCAACTCATCAGCACCCATCAATGGTCATTTATATCAGGTATAACTCCCAATGCAATCCCTCCCCCCTCCCCCTCCCCATGATAGGCCCCGGTGTGTGATGTTCTCCTTCCTGAGTCCAAGTGATCTCATTGTTCAGTTCCCACCTATGAGTGAGAACATGCAGTGTTTCGTTTTCTGTTCTTGTGATAGTTTGCTAAGAATGATGGTTTCCACCTGCATCCATGTCCCTACAAAGGACACAAACTCATCCTTTTTTATGGCTGCATCGTATTCCATGGTGTATATGTGCCACATTTTCTTAATCCAGTCTGTCACTGATGGACATTTGGGTTGATTCCAAGTCTTTGCTATTGTGAATAGTGCCGCAATAAACATACGTGTGCATGTGTCTTTATAGCAGCATGATTTATAATCCTTTGGGTATATACCCAGTAATGGGATGGCTGGGTCATATGGTACATCTAGTTCTAGATCCTTGAGGAATCGCCATACTGTTTTCCACAATGGTTGAACTAGTTTACAGTCCCACCAACAGTGTAAAAGTGTTCCTATTTCTCCACATCCTCTCCAGCACCTGTTGTCTCCTGACTTTTTAATGATTGCCATTCTAACTGATGTGAGATGATATCTCATTGTGGTTTTGATTTGCATTTCTCTGATGGCCAGTGATGATGAGCATTTTTTCATGTGTCCGTTGGCTGTATGAATGTCTTCTTTTGAGAAATGTCTGTTCATATCCTTTGCCCACTTTTGGATGGGGTTGTTTGTTTTTTTCTTGTAAATTTGTTTGAGTTCTTTGTAGGTTCTGGATATTAGTCCTTTGTCAGATGAGTAGATGGCAAAAATTTTCTCCCATTCTGTAGGCTGCCTGTTCACTTTGATGGTAGTTTCTTTTGCTGTGCAGAAGCTCTTTAGTTTAATGAGATCCCATTTGTCAATTTTGGCTTTTGCTGCCGTTGCTTTTGGTGTTTTAGACATGAAGTCTTTGCCCATGCCTATATCGTGAATGGTACTACCTAGGTTTTCCTCTAGGGTTTTTATGGTATCAGGTCTAACATTTAAGTCTCTAATCCATCTTGAATTAATATTTTCGTATAAGGAGTAAGGAAAGGATCCAGTTTCAGCTTTCTACTTATGGTTAGCCAATTTTCCCAGCACCATTTATTAAATAGGGAATCCTTTCCCCATTTCTTGTTTCTCTCAGGTTTGTCAAAGATCAGATGGCTGTAGATGTGTGGTATTATTTCTGAGGACTCTGTTCTGTTCCATTGGTCTATATCTCTGTTTTGGTAGCAGTACCATGCTGTTTTGGTTACTGTAGCCTTGTAGTATAGTTTGAAGTCAGGTAGCGTGATGCCTCCAGCTTTGTTCTTTTGACTTAGGATTGTCTTGGAGATGCGGGCTCTTTTTTGGTTCCATAGGAACTTTAAAGCAGTTTTTTCCAATTCTGTGAAGAAACTCAATGGTAGCTTGATGGGGATGGCAATGAATCTATAAATTACCTTGGGCAGTATGGCCATTTTCATGATATTGATTCTTCCTATCCATGAGCATGGTATGTTCTTCCATTTGTTTGTGTCCTCTTTGATTTCACTGAGCAGTGGTTTGTAGTTCTCCTTGAAGAGGTCCTTTACATCCCTTGTCAGTTGGATTCCTAGGTATTTTATTCTCTTTGAAGCAATTGTGAATGGAAGTTCATTCCTGATTTGGCTCTCTGTTTGTCTGTTACTGGTGTATAAGAATGCTTGTGATTTTTGCACATTAATTTTGTATCCTGAGACTTTGCTGAAGTTGCTTATCAGCTTAAAGAGATTTTGGGCTGAGACAATGGGGTTTTCTAAATATACAATGATGTCATCTGCAAACAGGGACAGTTTGACTTCTTCTTTTCCTAACTGAATACCCTTGATTTCTTTCTCTTGCCTGATTGCCCTAGCCAGAACTTCCAACACTATGTTGAATAGGAGTGGTGAGAGAGGGCATCCCTGTCTTGTGCCAGTTTTCAAAGGGAATTTTTCCAGTTTTTGCCCATTCAGTATGATATTGGCTGTGGGTTTGTCATAAATAGCTCTTATTATTTTGAGGTACGTTCCATCAATACCGAATTTATTGAGCGTTTTTAGCATGAAGGGCTGTTGAATTTTGTCGAAAGCCCTTTCTGCATCTATTGAGATAATCATGTGGTTCTTGTCTTTGGTTCTGTTTATATGCTTGATTATGTTTATTAATTTGTGAATGTTGAACCAGCCTTGCATCCCAGGGATGAAGCCCACTTGATCATGGTGGATAAGCTTTTTGATGTGCTGCTGGATCCAGTTTGCCAGTATTTTATTGAGGATTTTTGCATCGATGTTCATCAGGGATATTGGCCTAAATTCTCTTTTTTTGTTGTGTCTCTGCCAGGCTTTGATATCAGGATGATGTTGGCCTCATAAAATGAGTTAGGGACGATTCCCTCTTTTTCTATTGATTGGAATAGTTTCAGAAGGAATGGTACCAACTCCTCCTTGTACCTCTGGTAGAATTCAGCTGTGAATCCATCTGGTCCTGGACTTTTTTTGGTTAGTAGGCTGTTAATTATTGCCTCAATTTCAGAGCCTGCTATTGGTCTATTCAGGGATTCAACTTCTTCCTGGTTTAGTCTTGGAAAAGTGTAAGTGTCCAGGAAATTATCCATTTCTTCTAGATTTTCTAGTTTATTTGCATAGAGGTGTTTATAGTATTCTCTGATGTTAGTTTGTATTTCTGTGGGGTCGGTGGTGATATCCCCTTTATCATTTTTAATTGTGTCGATTTGATTCTTCTCTCTTTTCTTCTTTATTAGTCTTTGCTAGCGGTCCGTCAATTTTGTTGATCTTTTCAAAAAACCAACTCCTGGATTCATTGATTTTTTGGAGGGTTTTTTGTGTCTCTATCTCCTTCAGTTCTGCTCTGATCTTAGTTATTTCTTGCCTTCTGCTAGCTTTTGAATGTGTTTGGTCTTGCTTCTCTAGTTCTTTTAATTGTGATGTTAGAGTGTCAATTTTAGATCTTTCCAGCTTTCTCTTGTGGGCATTTAGTGCTATAAATTTCCCTCTACACACTGCTTTAAATGTGTCCCAGAGATTCTGGTATGTTTTATCTTTGTTCTCATTGGTTTCAAAGAACATCTTTATTTCTGCCTTCATTTCATTATGTACCCAGTAGTCTAAGTCTCTTTGTAAGTCTCTAAGGACTTGCTTTATGAATCTGGGTGCTCCTGTATTGGGTGCATATATATTTAGGATAGTTAGCGCTTCCTGTTGAATGGATCCCTTTACCATTATGTAATGGTCTTCTTTGTCTCTTTTGATCTTTGATGGTTTAAAGTCTGTTTTATCAGAGACTAGGATTGCAACCCCTCCTTTTTTTTTTTTTGTTCTCCATTTGCTTGGTAAATCTTCCTCCATCCCTTTATTTTGAGCCTATGTATGTCTCTGCGTGTGAGATGGGTCTCCTGAATACAGCAGACTGATGGGTCTTGACTCTTGATCCAGTTTGCCAGTCTGTGTCTTTTAATTGGAGCATTTAGTCCATTTACATTTAAGGTTAAGATTGTTATGTGTGAACTTGATCCTGCCATTATGATATTAACTGGTTATTTTGCTCGTTAGTTGATGCAGTTTCTTCCTAGCCTAAATCGTCTTTACATTTTGGCATGTTCTTGCAATGGCTGGTACCGGTTGTTCCTTTCCATGTTTAGTGCTCCTGAATGCATTCCCAGGAGGTAGCCTCTAAAATGGCCGCTCTGGGGGTGTCTGCCTTATGCAGCTGCAGATAACTGATGAAACACACCCTGGCCTCCTGCAGCGTCCCCAGGCTTGCTAGGATTAGGAAATTCCAGCCTGGCAAATTCTAGTCAGACCGGTTCTTTTCTCTTGAGCCCTGTTAAGATGTTTATCAATGACAATGCATGCACAGCAGGGCATGGAAGTTCATTAGTGATTCCAGTTTTACCCTGACCTTGTGATGTCACCCAGACCTTCTGCCTTGTGATCTTTTGTTGCCCTTGTAGCATGTGATATCTGTGACCCACACCCTATTCGTACACTCCCTCCCCTTTGAAAATTGCTAATAAAAACTTGCTGGTTTTATGGCTCAGGGGGCATCACAGAACCTGCTGACATGTGATGTCTCCCTGGACACCCAGCTTTAAAATTTCTCTCTTTTGTACTCTTTCCCTTTATTTCTCAGACCAGCTAACACTTAGAGAAAATAGAAAGAACCTACGTTGACTATCGGGGGCTGGTTCCCCCAATACTGGATAATATCCTGAAGTGTATTTTCAAACTTGGTTCCATTCTCCCTGTCACTTTCAGGTACACCAATCAATCATAGGTTTGGTCTTTTCACATATTTCCATATTTCTTGGAGTCTTTATTCATTCCTTTTTATTCTTTTTTCCCTAATCTTGTCTTAATGCTTTATTTTATTAAGTTGATCTTCAATATCTGATATTCTTTCTTCTGCTTGACTGATTTGGCTATTGGTACTTGTGTATGCTTCCCTAAGTTCTTGTGCTTTGTTTTTCAGCTCTATCAAGTCATTTATGTTCTTTTCTGAACTGGGTGTTGTAGTTAGCAGTTTCTGTAACCTTTTGTCAAGGTCCTTAGCTTCCTTGCATTGGGTTAGAACATGCTCCTATAGCTTGGAGAAGTTTGTTATTACCCACCTTCTGAAGTCTACTTCTGTCAATTTGTCAAACTCATTCTTTGTCTAGGTTTGTTCTCTTGCTGGTGAGGAGCTGTGATCCTTGGGCAGAGAACATGCATTTTGGTTTTAAAAAATTTTAGCCTTTTGCACTGGTTTTTCATCTTCATGGATTTATCTACCTTTGATGTTTGATGATGATGACTTTCGGATGGGGTTTCTGTATAGGCGTCCTTTTTATCGATGTTGATGCTATTGCTTTCTGGTTTTTAATTTTCCTTCTAACAGTCTGGCCTATCTCCTGCAGGTCTACTGGACTTTTCTGGAATTCCACTCCAGACCGTGTTTGCCTGGGTATCATCAGCAGAGGCTGCAGAAGAGCAAAGTTTTCTGCCTGCTTGTTCCTCTGGAAGCCCCATTCCAGAGGGGCACCCACCAGATGCCAACTTAAGCTCTCCTGTATGAGGTGTCTACTGACCCCTGCTGGGAGGTGTCACCCAGTCTGGAGGCACAGGGGTCATAGGCCCACTTGAGGAGGCAGTCTATCCCTTAGCAGAATTTGAGTACTGTGCTGGGAGATCCACTGCTGTCTTCAGAGCTGGCAGGCAAGAACATTTAAGTCTGCTGAATCTGTGCCCACAGCCACCCCTTCCCCTAGCTGCTTTGTCCCAGGGAGATGTGTGTTTTATCTATAGGCCCCTGACTGGGGCTGCTGCTTTTCTTTCAGAGATGCCCTGCCCAGAGAGGGGGAAACTAGAGAGGCAGTCTGGCTATAGTGGCTTTGCTGCACTGAGGTAGGTTCTGCCCAGTCCATACTTCCAGGCAGTTTTCTTTACACTGTGAGGGGAAACCACCTACTCAAGCCTCAGTAATGGTGGACACCCCTCCCCCCACCAAGCTTGAGCACCCCAGGTCAACTTCAAACTGCTGTGCCACCAGCGAGAATTTCAAGCCAGTTGATCTTAGCTTGCTGGTCTCCATGGGGGTGAGATCCACTGATCAAGACCACTTGGCTTCCTGGCTTCAGCCCTCTTTCCAGGGGAGTGAACTGTTCTGTCTCATTGCAGTTCCAGGTGTCACTGTGGTATGAAAACAAACTCCTTCAGCTAGCTCGGTGTCTGCCCAACTGGCAACCCAGTTTTCTGCTTGAAACCCAGGGCCCTGGTTGTGTAGGCACCTGAGGGAATCTCCTGGTGTGCGGGTTGCAAAAATTATGGTAAAAGCATACTATCTGGGCCAGATAGCTCCGTCCCTCAGGGCACAGTCCCTCACAGCTTCCCATGGCTAGGAGAGGGAGTTCCCCAGCCCCTTGCACTTCCTGGATGAGGCGACGCCCCACCCCGCTTCTGGTTGCCCTCCATTGGTTGCACCCACTGTCTAACCAGTCCCAATGAGATGAATTGGGTACCTTACTTGGAAATGCAGAAATCACCCACCTTCTACATTGCTCTCACTGAGAGCTACAAACAGGAGCTGTTCCTATTTGGCCATCTTGCCAGATCCCTCTCTTTAAAATACAGCACTTGTAAATAAGTATAAGAAAATATGTGCAGAACCTGTATGCAGAAAATATAAAACACTGATGAAGGAAATCAAAGACCTAAATAAATGGAAAATTAAACTGTGATCATGGATTAGAATAATAATAGTGTTGAGGAGTAAATTCTTCCAAATTTAATTTACATATTTGACAAGATATCATCAAGTATTTGTAGATATCAATAAACTGATTCTAAAATGTATATTTTTTTACTGATCATACATGCACTTATTTGCATATGTGTGCATGGCTTTATGTAATTTTATCACATGTAGCTTTGTGTAATCATCACTACAGTCAAGGTGTACTCAACTCTGTATGTGAATTATATCTCCATGAAACTGTTCCAAAATAATAATAACTGTGCCATCATCACAAGACACACTGATATTATCCCTTCATAGCCACATCCATTCCTCCCCATCATCCCTAACCGCCGGCAACCACCAATCTGTTGTCCATCCCTATAATTACGTTGTTTCATAAATAAAATGTACATGAAAAGGCAAAATAATTAGAAGCCAAACAATCCTATAAAAAATCTTTAGAAAACTTAAATTATCTGATTTCTAAACTTACTCTAAAGTTTAGTGATCAAGAGGTTGAGGTTTTAATGAAAATATAGACAAATATTTCAATGGAAACTTATAGAACAGGTTAAAATAGATGTAAACAAATACAACAGACTGATTAGTGACAAAGGAACAGAGGCAATTCCATGAAGAAATGATAGTCTTTTAAAATTTGTGCTGAAATAACTAGACAATTATATGCAATAAATGAACCTCAACATATTTCTCATACCTTAAGAAAATAAGAACGGGTCATAGATCTAAATTTAAAACTCAGAAACACATAGAGAAAAACACTGGAGAAAATATGTCTTGGTTTGCCAAAAAGTTATGATGAACATAAATTCAAAAATCAATGTACACAAAAGAGTAGCATTCCTAAACACCAACAACGACCAAGCTGAGAATCAAATCAAAGAACACAACTCCTTTTACAACAGCTGCAATCAATCAGTCAATCAATCAAATTCTTAGGAATATACTTAACCAAGGAAGTGAAAAATCTTTACAAGGAAAAATACAAAACACTGCTGAAAGAAATCACAGGTGATACAAACTAATGGAAACACATCTCATGCTCATGGATGGGAATGATCAATATTGTAAAAATAACCATACTGCCCAAAGCAATCTACAGATTCAATGCAATTTCTAAAAAATGCCATTATCATTCTTCACAGAACTAGAAAAAACAATTCTAAAATTCATATGGAACAAAAAAAGTCTGCATAGCAAAAATGATACTAAGCAAAATGAACAAATTTGAAGGCATCACATTACCCAACTTCAAAGTATACTACAAGGCTACAGTTGGTTATGAAAACAGAATGCTACTGACATAAAAGTAGGCACATAGGCCGGCATGGTGGCTCATGCATGTAATCCCAGCACTCTGGGAGGCCGAGGTAGGCAGATCACTTGAGGTCAGGAGTTCGAGACTGCCCTGGCCAACAAGGTGAAACCCAGTCTCTACTAAAAATGCAAAAATTAGCCAGGCATGGTGGAACATACCTATAGTCCTAGCTACTTGGGAGGCTGAGGCAGGAGAATGGCTTGAACCTGTAGTCCCAGCTACTTGGGAGGCTGAGGCAAGAGAATGGCTTGAACCCAGGAGGCAGAGGTTGCAGTGAGCCAAGATCACACCATTGCACTCCAACCTGGGTGAGAGAGTGAGACTTCAAAAAAAAAAAAAAAAAAAAAGAAAGAAAAGAAAAGCACACAGACTACTGGAACAATGGAACAGAATAGAGAACCAAGAAGTAAAGCAATATATGTACAGCCAACTGATGTTTCACAAAGCATACAAAAATATAAATGGGGAAAAACATCCTGTTCAATAAATGGTGCTGGGAGAACTGGCAAGTCAGAAGAATGAAACCAGTTCCCCATCTCTCACTTCATATAAAAATCAACTCAAGATGGATCATAGACTTAAATCTGAGACCTGAAACTATAAAAATCCAAAAAAAAAAAAAAAAAGTCTTCTGGACATTGACTTAGGCAAATAATTCATGACTAAGATTCCAAAAGCAAATGCAGCACAAATAAATAAATAAATAAATGGGAACAAATTAAACTAAGAAGCTTCTGCACACCAAAAGAAATAATAAAGAAACAGACAACCCACAGAGTAGGAGAAAATATTTGCAAATTATGCATCTGGCAAAGGACTGGTATTCAGAATCTACAAGGAACTCAAATCAGTAATAGAAAAATAAAAATGAATTAAAAATTAAAAATCCCATAAAAAAGTGAGCAAAGGACGTGAGTAGACATTTCTCAATAGGAGATATTCAAAGAGCCAACAAACGTGATAAAAATTCTCAATGTCACTAATCATTAGGGAAATGAAAATTAAAACCACAATGGTATACTATATTACGCCTGCAAGAATGGCCATAATTAAAAAGTCATAAAACAATACATGTTGGCATGGATGTGGTGAAAAGGGAACACTTTCACACTACTGATGGGAATGTAAATAAGTACAACCACCATGGAACACAGTATGGAGAGTCATTAAAGAACTGATGTAGAACTACAACTGGATTCAGCAATGTCACTACTGGATATTTACCCAAATGAAAAGGAAATCATTATGTGAAAAAGACACATACATATGCATGTTCATAGCAGCAAAATTCACAACTGTAAAAATATGGGACCTATTTTTATAGAAAACCTAAAAGAAATGGATAAATTCCTGGACATATACACTCTCCCAAGATGAAACCAGGAAGAAGTTGAATCCCTGAGCAGACCAATAGCAGGCTCTGAAATTGAGACAATAATTAATAGCCTACCTACCAAAAAAAAAAAGTCCAGGACCAGACGGATTCACAGCTGAATTCTACCAGAGGTACAAGGAGGAGTTGGTACCATTCCTTCTCAAACTATTCCAATCTATAGAAAAAGAGGGAATCCTCCCTAACTCATTTTATGAGGCCAATATCATCATGACACCAAAGCATGACAGAGACACAACAACAAAAAAAGAGAATTTTAGACCAATATCTCTGATGAACATTGGTGCAAAAATCGTCACCAAAATACTGGCAAACTGAATCCAGCAGCACATCAAAAAGCTTATCCACCATGATCAAGTGGGCTTCATCCCTGTAATGCAAGGCTGGTTCAACATGCACAAATCAATAAACATATTTCAGCATGTAAACAGAACCAAAGACAAAAAACACATGATTATCTCAATAGATGCAGAAAAGGCCTTTGACAAAATTCAACAGCCCTTAATGTTAAAAATTCTCAATAGCAGCATGATTTATAATCCTTTGGGTATATACCCAGTAATGGGATGGCTGGGTCATATGGTAAATCTAGTTCTAGATCCTTGAGGAATCGCCATACTGTTTTCCATAATGGTTGAACTAGTTTACAATCCCACCAACAGTGTAAAAGTGTTCCTATTTCTCCACATCCTCTCCAGCATCTGTTGTTTCCTGACTTTTTAATGATCGCCATTCTAACTGGTGTGAGATGGTATCTCATTGTGGTTTTGATTTGCACCAGGGCCTATCATGGGGAGGGGGGAGGGGGAGGGATTGCATTGGGAGTTATACCTGAAGTAAATGACGAGTTGATGGGTGCTGACGAGTTGATGGGTGCAGCACAGCAACACGGCACAAGTATACATAGGTAACAAACCTGCACGTTATGCACATGTACCCTTGAACTTAAATTATAAAAAAAAAAAAAAAAAAGAGAATGTTGAATATTGGCCCCCACTCTCTTCTGCCTTGTAGAGTTTCTGCCGAGAGATCTGCTGTTAGTCTGATGGGCTTCCCTTTGTGGGTAACCCAACCTTTCTCTCTGGCTGCCCTTAAGATTTTTTCCTTCATTTCAACTTTGGTGAATCTGGCAATTATGAATTATATGCTTTTGAGTTTCCTTCTTAGTCTTGATTTCTAGTTTCATTGCACCATAGTCCTAGAGACTATTGGTTATGACGAGTTGATGGGTGCTGACGACTTGATGGGTGCAGCACAGCAACATGGCACAAGTATACATATGTAATAAACCTGCACGTTATGCACTTGTACCCGAGAACTTAAAGTATAATAATAAATAAATAAATAAGTAAATAAATAAAGGTTAAATATGACTGGAAAAAAAATTCTCAATAAATTCGGTATTGATGGAATGTATCTCAAAATCATAAGAGCTATTTATGACAAACCCAGAGCCAATATCATACTGAATGGGCAAAAACTGGAAAAATTCCCTTTGAAAACTGGCACAAGACAGGGATGCCCTCTCTCACCACTCCTATTCAACATAGTGTTGGAAGTTCTGGCCAGGACAATCAGGCAAGAGAAAGAAATATAGGGTATTCAATTAGGAAAAGAAGAAGTCAAATTGTCCCTGTTTGCAGATGACATGATTGTATATTTAGAAAACCCCATCGTCTCAGCCCAAAATCTTAAGCTGATAAGCAACTTCAGCAAAGTCTCAGGATACAAAATCAATGTGCAAACATCACAAGCATTCTTATACACCAATAACAGATAAACAGAGAGTCAAATCATGAGTGAACTCCCATTCACAATTGCTTCAAAGAGAATAAAATACCTAGGAATCCAACTTACAAGGGATGTGAAGGACCTCTTCAAAGAGAACTGCAAACCACTGCTCAATGAAATAAAAGAGGACACGAACAAATGGAAGAACATACCATGCTCATGGATATGAAGAATCAATATTGTGAAAATGGCCATACTGCCCAAGGTAATTTATAGATTTAATGCCATCCCCATTAAGCTACCAATGACTTTCTTCACAGAATTGGAAAAAACTGCTTTAAAGTTCATGTGGAACCAAAAAAGAGACTGTATTATCAAGACAGTCCTAAGCTAAAAGAACAAAGCTGGAGACCTCACACTACCTGATTTCAAACTATACTACCAGGCTGCAGTCACCAAAACAGCATGGTACTGCTACCAAAACAGAGATGGAAGACCAATGGAATAGAACAGAGTCCTCAGAAATAATACCACACATCCACAACCATCTGATCTTTGACAAACCTTACAAAAACAAAAAATGGGGAAAGGGTTCCCTATTTAATAAATGGTGCTGTGAAAACTGGCTAGCCATAAATAGAAAGTTGAAACTGGATCCCTTCCTTACTCCTTATACAAAAATTAATTCAAGATGGATTAGAGACTTAAATGTTAGACCTAAAACCATAAAAATCCTCGAAGAAAACCTAGGCAATACCATTCAGGTCATAGGCATGGGCAAAAACTTCATGTCTAAAACACCAAAAGCAATGGCAACAAAAGCCCAAATTGACAAATGGGATCTAATGAAACTAAAGAGCTCTACACAGTAAAATAAACTACCATCAGAGTGAACAGGCAACCTACAGAATGGGAGAAAATTTTTGCAATCTACTCATCTGACAAAGCGCTAATATCCAGAACTTACAAAAAACTTAAACAAATTTACAAGAAAAAAACAAACAACCCCATCAAAAATTGGGCAAAGGATATGAACGGACACTTCTCAAAAGAAGACATATATGCAGCCAATAGACACATGAAAAAATGCTCATCATCACTGGCCATCAGAGAAATGCAAATCAAAACCACAATGAGATACCATCTCACACCAGTTAGAATGACAATCATTCAAAAGTCAGGAAACAACAGGTGCTGGAGAGGATGTGGAGAAATAGGAACACTTTTACACTGTTGGTGGGACTGTAAACTAGTTCAACCATTGTGGAAAACAGTGTGGCAATTCCTCAAGGATCTAGAACTAGAAATACCATTTGACCCAGCCATCTCACTACTAGGGATATATCCAAGGGATTATAAATCACGCTGCTATAAAGACACATGCACACGTATGTTTATTGTGGCAGTATTCACAATAGCAAAGACTTGGAATCAACCTAAATGTCCATCAGTGACAGACTGGATTAAGAAAATGTGGCACATATGCACCATGGAATACTATGCAGTCATGAAAAAGGATGAGTTGGTGTCCTTTGTAGGGACATGGATGCAGCTGGAAACCATCATTCTCAGCAAACTGTTGCAAGAACAGAAAACCAAACTCCGCATGTTCTCACTCATAGGTGGGAATTGAACAACGAGATCACTGGACACAGGAAGGGGAACATCACACACCGGGGCCTATTGTGGGGGGGTGGGGAGGGAGGAGGGATAGCATTAGGAGATATACCTAATGTAAATGATGAGTTAATAGGTGCAGCACACCAACGTGGCACATGTATACATACGTAACAAACCTGCACCTTGTGCACATGTACCCTAGAATATAAAGTATAATTTTAAAAAATATGAAACCAATGTAAGTGCCCATGAGCCAATCAGTGGATAAAGAAAATGTGTTACGTATACACCATAGAATACTATTCAGCCATAAAAAGAACAAAATAATGTCTTTTCCACAACTTGGATGGAGCTGGTGGCCTTTATTCTTAAGTAACTCAAGAATGGAAAACCAAATATTGTATGTACTCACTTATAAGTGGGAGCTATGAGGACGCAACGGCATAAAAGCTATGAGGACATAAAGGCATAAAAATGATAAAATGCAATTGAGGACTTGGGAGTGGGGAAGTTGGAAGAGGGATGAGGGATAAAAGACTACATATTGGGTACAGTGTACACTGCTCGGGTGATGGGTGCACTAAAATCTCAGCAATCTCCACCGGAGAACTTATCTATGTAGCCAAGAAACACCTGTACCCTGCCACCAAACTATTGAAATAAAAAAAATTTAAGCCCCAAAGTACAATGTATTAAAACCTTTAATTGCACTTCATCACAATTTAACACTTGCTCTGTGAAAAACACTGTTAAGAAACTGAAAGAACAGGTCACAGAGTGAAAATATTTGCAAATCACATACATAAAAACTCAAAACTCAACAATAAGAAACACAAATCCAGTTTTTTTAGGGACAAATATTTGAAAGAGACATTTTACCAAAGAAAATATACAGATGAGAAATAAGCTTGTAAAGGTGTCCTCAATATCATTAATCATTAGAGAAATATAAATTAAGACCAACATGAGATACTACTGTAAACCTGTGAGCATGGCTAAAATAAGAAATTCTCGGATGGGCTCATGCCTGTAAACCCAACACTTTGGGAGGCCAAGGCTAGCGTATCACCTGAGGTCGGGAGTTCGAGACCAGCCTGACCAACATGGAAAAACCCCATCTGTACTAAAAATACAAAAGTAGCTGGGCATTGTGCACATGCCTGTAATCCCAGCTACTCAGGAGGCTGAGACAGGAGAATCGCTTGAACTCTGGAGTCGGAGGTTGCGGTGAGCTGAGATTATGCCGTTGCACTCCAGCCTGGGCAACAAGAGCAAAACTCAGTCTCAAAAAAAAAAAAAAAAAAAAAAAAAAAAAAAAAAAAAAAAAAAAAAGAAGAAGAAGAAGAAAGAAAGAAAGAAAAGAAAAAAAGAAATTCTCAATATTCCAAATGCTGAATAGAATGAAGAGCAAATAGAACTTTCAGGTATTGCTGGTAGAAATATAAAATGATAAAGCAATTTTGAAAAACAGTTTATCCATTTCATATAAATATAAATGTATACTCACCATAGAATCCACCAATCCCACTCATATATATTTACCCAAGTAAACTGAAAACATGTTCACAAAAAACCTTGCACTCAAGTGTCAATTTTATTCCTGTCACTAACTAAAAACAACTCAAATATCTGCCAACATGTAAATAAAAAAACAAACTGGAGGCCAGGCGTAGTGAGTCATGCCTGTAATCCCAGCATTTTGGGAAGTCAAGGTGGGTGGATCACCAGGTCAAGAGATGGAGACCATCCTGGCCAACATAGTGAAAGGTCCTCTCTACTAAAAATACAAAAATTAGCTGGGCATGGTGGTGCGCACTTGTAGTTCCAGCTACTCAGGAGGCTGAAGCAGGAGAATCATTTGAATCTGGGAGGTGGAGGTTGCAGTGAGCCGAGATCACACTACTGCACTCTAGCTTGGCGACAAAGCAAGACTACGTCTCAAAAAACAAACAAACAAACAAACTGGGATTCTACTCAGAAATAAACAGAAATAAATTATTGATTCACATGACATCATGAATGAATCTTAAATTTATTAAATGAAAGAAGCCAGACCCCTAGTAGTACATAATGTATGATCCATTTACAATGAAATTCTGGTAAAAAGTAAAACTATACAGAAATAAAACAGATGAGTGGTTGCCAGTGGTTGGGGATAGAAGGAGGTGTTGATTACAGAAGAGCAACACAAAGGAATTTTCAGAGTGATGTAACTGTTCTGTGTGGTACTATGTTTGTGGACATACGACTTCATGCATTTGTCAAATCCATAGAATTGTACAACAAAGAGAGTAAATTTTGCTATATGCAAACTAAAAAAAAAATCATTCAGAGTATCAGGAGACCAAAGATACAGACATAGGAATCTAACTATATTACAAGTGAATGCTATAAGTACACCAAAAGGTTTGAGGAAGCAAAGTAACTTTGTAACTAAATGAATTTAGAAACAAGTATCTGAATACTGTGAGGCTAGAGACAGAAAGAACTGTACACTAACACTATTCAAGTTAGTTAATTTGTTTCTCACACTGGTATGAGTTAGCAAGTCTGAAACCAAATTACATATCCAAGGCTTTAACAAGTAAGTAAATATATTGTTCCCATTATAGAACCAGGTTTCTCACTGCTGGAGAAAGAAGTGAAAAATAAGCAAATGAAGAATAATAGGATGAACACTGTGGTCAAAAGGACACAGGAACCGGCCAGGCGTGGTGGCTCATGCCTGTAATCCCAGCACTTTGGGAGGCCGGGCCGGGCAGATCACGAGGTCACGAGTTCAAGACCAACCTGGTAAATATACTGAAACCCCGGCTCTACTAAAAATACAAAAATTAGCTGGGTGGTGGTGTGGTGCACACCTGTAACCCCAACTACTGGGGACGCTGAGGCACGAGAATGGCTTCAACCCAGGAGGCAGAGGTTGCAGTGAGTCGAGATCATGCCACTGCAGTCCAGCCTGGGTGACAGAGCAAGACTTCATCTCAAAAAAAAAGGACACAGGAACAAACCTGATCATGATCTCAATGATCAACAATGGGGACAATTGAGAAATAAAATAAACATATGTTATCAGATTAATACCAATAGAATTAAGTAAACATCCATGAGCACATACTGATATTAACGGATGTTTGAACAAGTAAGTGGAAGGTAAAGAAAGGGAAACTACCCAAAGAACTGTAAAGGATCCAGTATTTTACTAAAATTACTAAAAATGTGGCAAAGATAGTTATACTTACTAGTATTGATTTTTTTCCTCCTTTCCTTGAGCATTTAGCTAAATTGAATTTCTTAGATCTCCTGTCATTGGGTTGGGACTTTTGTGTCTTATTTTTGGCCAGATGGAATTTTGGCAGAAATGACAGGTGTAATGTACAGGCCTATCTCATAAAATGACAAAGCTATACTGCCCAATATAGTAGTCACTACATACGGCTATTGATCACTTAAAAGATGGTTGTTACAAATTGAGATGTGCTGTAAGTGTAAAACACACACTAGATTTTGAAGATCTTGTGATAAAAAATAACTTTACATCATTAATAATCTGATATTGATTGAATGTTTAAATTATAGTAGTTTGGGCTTATTGAGTTAAATACAATATATTCTTAAAATTAATATTACCTGTTTCTTTTTGCCTTTTTAAAATGTGACAATTGATACATTTTAAATTATATATATTACTCATCTTAATGTTGCTATTAGACATTGCTGCTCTAGAAAACTTCCTCTCTGTCTCTTTTTCTCTCTCTCACTCTCGCTCTCTTCAATTGTTGGCCAGCTGGATAGACAGGATCTGGCAGAGGACTATGAAGTCACAGAAAATGATCAATCTTTGACTACATGGAAGACAGATACTGTCTTTTCTGAATTACCAATTATAGAAAAGCTGCCTAATGATCAGGAACACCTACATTTAACTGTTTTATGTGTGAGAAATAATTTTTTGTATGTCAAGCCACTAAGATGTGTATGGTGTTTGTAACAGAAGTAATTATACACTGACTAATACAAATAGTATGGGGAAGAGTTGAGCAACATAGAGATGATTGGAATGTTAAGGTCCTTAAGATAGCCCAATTTGTGAAGATAAGGAGCAGAGACCTGAAGATAGTGAAAAAAAATAATTTTTAATATAGAATTAATACAAGTCCAAAGGCTCTGAGGTGAGCGACATTTCGCTTGCTCAAAGGACAGTAATGATGTCACTGTAGAAGAAGCACAGTCAGCTGTTAGGACGAACCAAACACTTAGAATTGCTGATTTTTGACCATTTTTGACCTATGAATACAGAAATTTTATATGGTTCCATGTTATGAGTGACAGTAGTAGAAGATGGAATTGTAAAAGATAAGAGAGTAAAGTCAGGTGGGATTGATCATACACTATGTTGTAGGCTACTCTTGAATATTTTATTTCCCTCTGAGTGAAATGGGAAGCCATTGTAGTTTTTGAGTGCTGTTTAAGAACAGACAATAAAGGAACAAGAGCAAAAGCAGTCTAGTAAAGAAGCCATTGCAATAAATGAGCTATGGAATAAAGATGGCTCAAATCAGGGTGGTAGCAGTAGAAGTTATGAAAAAATGGCCAGACTTTAGATACATTTTGAAGGTAGAGCCAACATAATTTAGTGAAAAATTAGATATGAACTGTGAGAAATAATGATATCACATGTATAGCCTTAGCAAACAGAAAGAAGAAGTTGCCATCTACTGAGATGGGGAGGTAGGTGTGCAGTGGAACAAGTCTTACAGGCAATATCAAGATCTCAATTCGAATATCTTGAGTCCGTTAGATGTCCACATGGAAGATGTCAAGTAGGTAGCTGGGTTTACAAGTCTGGAGTAAAAAGTGAGGTCAGACTAGACATACTAGACCTTTCAACTTACAGATGACATTTAAAGCTATAAGCCTATATGAAGTCGCCAAGGGAGACAGTGTAGATAGAAAAGCAGTCTACAGACCAAGCCCTGGGGCATTAAGAGATTGAAGAGATAAAGAGGAACCAATAAAAGAAAAGACTAAAAAGTGGCCAGTGAGTTACCAAGAAAACCTAGAGAGTTTTTCCACAGAAAACAGGATTGATCAAGGGCTGATGATATATAAAGATGGAGATTAATAAATGATCACTGAAGATCACTGATGATCGTATTGAATGATCATTGGAGATCGCTGATGACCTGAACAGTAGCAATTTTCATGGGGTTTGGGAGAAGCAGGCAGGGAAATCAGAATGGAGTAGGTTTTTGAAACAATGTGATGAATGTAATTGAAGACAATGAAATAGGCAACTATTTGAAGAATTTCTGTTGCAAAGGGAAGTAGAAAAAACGGAGTGGTACAGCCAATCAACATAGCAATTTGGCAGCATTTAAGAAATTTGAAGTGCTTGTACTACAAGAAATTCTTTCTTCTTCTAGGATGTACTTACAGAAACTCTGGTACAAGTACACAAAGACATTCATTGCAGCATTGTTTGTGAAAATGAAATATTGTAATAAGCCAAAATGGCAATCAACAGCAAAATGGATGTTTAAATATATTGTTCCTTTTTTTTAATATCAGAAATTTTATATATATATATATATATATAGTTCCATGGATGCCAAAAATGTCTCATGTGTACTCTGAAATAGACTTTTTGGCAACAGATTTAAAAGGTAACGAGGAGTGTTGGAGATAAAATATAAAGAAAATTTTAAAAACAAAACATTAAATAAAAAAGGCAAGCTGTAGAAAATTAACTAAAATGTAATAAAATTTATATTGAAAATAAAGTTCAAGCAAGGAGGATTATGACAAATCTGGAGTTCTATTTCAGGCTTGCTGACAATGTAACTATTAAGATAAAAACAAAACATTTTCTTGAATATCCTTAAGAGTGTACTTATCTAGTTAGAAAAACAAATTCTAAATCATAAAGATGCAGAGCCACCGCCCAGAAATCTCAGGTGCGGGCCATGAAAAAGAACTAATCTTTTTTTTTCTCACAGTATGAAGGAATTATTCTTCATAATGTACATTTGAAAATACGCATGAGATATAAAATACATAATATCCACTTTTAACTATAAATATCATTCATTTTTTGTACCCTAAAAATCTGCACACTCCTATAAATTATTATTGGTATTTACAGAAATATAAAGATTCTTAGGATACAAAAAAAAAATGAAAGATGGGGTTACAATACAGGAGCACCCAGATTCATAAAGCAAGTCCTTAGAGACTTACAAAGAGACTTAGACTCCCATACAATAATAATGGGAGACTTCAACACTCCACTGTCAACATTAGACAGATCAACGAGACAGAAAGTTAACAAGGATATCCAGGAATTGAACTCATCTCTGCAGCAAGCAGACCTAATAGACATCTATAGAACTCTCCACCCCAAATCAACAGAATATACATTCTTCTCAGCACCACATCGCACTTATTCCAAAATTGACCACATAATTGGAAGTAAAGCACTCCTCAGCAAATGTACAAGAACAGAAATTATAACAAACTGTCTCTCAGACCACAGTGCAATCAAACTAGAATTCAGGACTAAGAAACTCAATCAAAACCGCTCAACTACATGGAAACTGAACAACCTGCTCCTGAATGACTACTGGGTACATAACGAAATGAAGGCAAAAATAAAGATGTTCTTTGAAACCAATGAGAACAAACATACAACATACCAGAATCTCTGGGACACATTTAAAGCAGTGTGTAGAGGAAAATTTATAGCACTAAATGCCCACAAGAGAAAGCTGGAAAGATCTAAAATTGACACTCTCACATCACAATTAAAAGAACTACAGAAGCAAGAGCAAACACATTCAAAAGCTAGAAGAAGGCAAGAAATAACTAAGATCAGAGCAGAACTGAAGGAGATAGAGACACAAAAAACCCTCCAAAAATCAATGAATCCAGGAGTTGGTTTTTTGAAAAGATCAACAAAATTGATAGACCGCTAGCAGGACTAATAAAGAAGAAAAGAGAGAAGAATTAAATAGACGCAATAAAAAATGATAAAGGGGATATCACCACCGACCCCACAGAAATACAAACTACCATCAGAGAATACTATAAACTCCTCTATGCAAATAAACTAGAAAATCTAGAAGAAATGGATAATTTCCTGGACACTTACACTCTTCCAAGACTAAACCAGAAAGAAGTTGAATCCCTGAATAGACCAATAGCAGGCTCTGAAATTGAGGTAATATTTACTAGCCTACCAACCAAAAAAAGTCCAGGACCAGATGGATTCACAGCTGAATTCTACCAGAAGTACAAGGAGGAGCTGGTACCATTCCTTCTGAAACTATTCCAATCAATAGAAAAAGAAGGAATCCTTCCTAACTCATTTTATGAGGCCAACATCATCTTGATACCAAAGCCTGGCAGAGACACAACAAAAAAACAGAATTTTAGACCAATATCCCTGATGAACATCGATGGAAAAATCCTCAATAAAATACTGGCAAACCAGATTCAGCAACACATCAAAAAGCTTATCCACCATGATCAAGTGGGCTTCATCCCTGGGATGCAAGGCTGGTTCAACATATGCAAATCAATAAACATAATCCAGCATATAAACAGAACCAAAGACAAGAATCACATGATTATCTCAATAGATGCAGAAAAGGCCTTTGACAAAATTCAACAGCCCTTCATGCTAACAACTCTCAATAAATTCGGTATTGATGGAACGTACCTCAAAATCATAAGAGCTATTTAAGACAAATCCACAGCCAATATCATACTGAATGGGCAAAAACTGGAAAAATTCCCTTTGAAAACTGGCACAAGACAGGGATGCCCTCTCTCACCACTCCTATTCAACATAGTGTTGGAAGTTCTGGCTAGGGCAATCAGGCAAGAGAAAGAAATGAAGTGTATTCAGTTAGGAAAAGAAGAAGTCAAATAGTCCCTGTTTGCAGATGACATCATTGTATATTTAGAAAACCCCATTGTCTCAGCCTAAAATCTCCTTAAGCTGATAAGAAACTTCAGCAAAGTCTCAGGACACAAAATTAATGTGCAAAAATCACAAGCATTCTTATACACCAGTAACAGACAAACAGAGAGCCCAATCATGAATGAACTTCCATTCACAATTGCTTCAAAGAGAATAATACCTAGGAAACCAACTTACAAGGGATGTAAAGGACCTCTTCAAGGAGAACTACAAACCACTGCTCAGTGAAATAAAAGAGGACATAAACAAATGGAAGAACATACCATGCTCACGGATAGGAAGAATCAATATCGTGAAAATGGCCATACTGCCCAAGGTAATTTATAGATTCAATGCCATCCCCATCAAGCTACCAATGAGTTTCTTCACAGAATTGGAAAAAACTGCTTTAAAGTTCATATGGAACCAAAAAAGAGCCTGCATCTCCAAGACAATCCTATGTGAAAAGAACAAAGCTGGAGGCATCACGCTACCTGACTTCAAACTATACTACAAGGCTACAGTAACCAAAACAGCATGGTACTGGTACCAAAACAGAGATATAGACCAATGGAACGGAACAGAGTCCTCAGAAATAATACCACACATCTACAGCCATCTGATCTTTGATAAACCTGAGAAAAACAAGAAATGAGGAAAGGATTCCCTATTTAATAAATGGTGATGGGATAATTGGCTAGCCATAAGTAGAAAGCCGAAACTGGATCCTTTCCTTACTCCTTATACGAAAATTAATTCAAGATGGATTAGAGACTTAAATGTTAGACCTGATACCATAAAAACCCTAGAAGAAAACCTAGGTAATATCATTCAGGACATAGGCATGGGCAAGGACTTCATGTCTAAAACACCAAAAGCAATGGCAACAAAAGCCCAAATTGACAAATGGGATCTAATGAAACTAAAGAGCTTCTGCCCAGCAAAATAAAGTACCATCACAGTGAACAGGCAACCTACAGAATGGGAGAAAATTTTTGCAATCTACTCATCTGACAAAGGGCTAATATCCAGAACCTACAAAGAATTCAAACAAATTTACAAGAAAAAAACAAACAACCCCACCAAAAAGTGGGCAAAGGATATGAACAGACATTTCTCAAAAGAGGACATTCATACAGCCAACAGACACATGAAAAAATGCTCATCATCACTGGCCATCAGAGAAATGCAAATCAAAACCACAATGAGATACCATCTCACACCAGTTAGAATGGCGATCATTCAAAAGTCAGGAAACAACAGGTGCTGGAGAGGATGTGGAGAAATAGGAACACTTTTACACTGTTGGTGGGATTGTAAACTAGTTCAACCATTATGGAAAACAGTATGGCAATTCCTCAAGGATCTAGAACTAGATGTACCATATGACCCAGCCATCCCATTACTGGGTATATTCCAAAGGATTATAAATCATGCTGCTATAAAGACATATGCACACGTATGTTTATTGCGGCACTATTCACAATAGCAAAGACTTGGAATCAATCCAAATGTCCATCAGTGACAGACTGGATTAAGAAAATGTGGCACATATACACCATGGAATACTATGCAGCCATCAAAAAGGATGAGTTTGTGTCCTTTGTAGGGACATGGATGCAGCTGGAAACCATCATTCTCAGCAAACTATCGCAAGAACAGAAAACCAAACACCGCATGTTCTCACTCATAAGTGGGAACTGAACAATGAGATCACTTGGACTCGGGAAGGGGAACATCACACCCCGGGGCCTATAACGGGGACGGGGGAGAGGGGAGGGATTGCACTGGGAGTTATACCTGATGTAAATGACGAGTTGATGGGTGCTGACGAGTTGATGGGTGCAGCACACCAACATGGCACAAGTATACATATGTAACAAACCTGCACATTATGCACATGTACCCTAGAACTTAAAGTATAATAAAAAATAAAATAAAATAAATTTTAAAAAAAGCTTCTGCATGAAAAAGAAAAGAAAAGAAAAATGGGGTTAGCATTAGAGAGGTGAGAGGGAACAGAGGATAAGAGAATTACATTTTATTGTTAATATTTTATTCCTACTTTTAAAAGCCCAAGTAAAAATGAGCAATGTTAATTCCAAATGAAGAGTATTTGGTACTTCTAATATTGCTACGTACTACACTCTGTAATTTTCAAAATATCATCTAAAAATTGTTTTACAAAGAATTTTTAATAACTAAATTTGCAAAAATAATGCAAGCTTGTTAACAGCTTAGAGGAAAGGCAAAGGAGAGATAATAAGTGCTATTATTTTGCTTGGAGCCCAGGCGAATGGAAACGGGGCTTGCAGTTGATTATTTTCTTCTTCAAGTCTATTTTCTGAATTTTACACAGTGCATGCAATTCTTCTGCAATCACGGAAATGAAAAAATAAGAAAAAGAAACAAAAAAATCTTCTCAAGAAGTTCAGGAATGACCAGTCAGGAAAAATTACAAAGATTAGGTCAAATAGCAGACTGAGCACTAAGCACTAGCGCATTTCTCTTGTCCTACCAAAAATCCTCTCCAATGACAAGAAAGGCAGATTTTTGAATATAAAGAATAACTCTGTAAGGGCACTGGGAAAAGAAAATCTTGAAAGATGGAAAGCAGATGAGGCAAGGCCGCTGAGGGATTGAAGGTGGAGGTAGGGGTGAGGAGTCTGGGACGGCGTGTTGGGGGACGTAAAATGAAGGCGTTGAACCTAGGAGGAGAGGGAGAGTGGGTTTGGGGCCGGGTAGCTGTGGATTTGGGAGAAGGCGCGGTTGGGCGTGGGGGGCAGGAGCCCAGGAGCATCTCTAGGGCCCAGGGCGGTGGTGCAGGATTCACTGGGGTGGGGGCGCTGCGCGCCGTTTGGCAGGAAGGAGAGACCTGCGTCCTACCAGGAAGTTAGGAAAAAAGCAAGGAGATTGCCGTAGCAACAGCGGCTCCTGGAAGTCCAGTGTAGCAGAAGGGCCGCCACCGACAGGAAGGCAGAGGACTAACAAGCCTAGTGCTGGGGAAGCTGCTGCCTTCCCTTTCGCCTGCCTCACAGTCCTTCTAGACATGTTCCACGCCTACAGATCCTACCCTCCCAGCTTTTGCAAGCGCTCACTCTGTTAGTTGCCTGCTGATCCTCCTTCGCCACAGGCAGCAGTGAGGGGTCCGATTTGGGCGCGGGAGGTCAGTGATCCCCGGCAGTGCGGGAGGTGGGCCCTGGGCTGCGGAACCGGAGGATTGGGGTTGGTGGGGGCCAGACGTGAAAATTGGGGTGGGTGCCAGCCTGAGAAATGCAGAAGACTGGGAAGGGTGATTTGAGGGCTGGGGGCATGAGGACCTGAAGAGCACCAGGATGGTATACAAAGGTGGCCAGAAAAGGAACTAGGTTTCTCGTTGGAGCCCAGAAGGAAAATGGAGTTTACCAGGAAGAGACAGGAAAGAGAGGTGAGCACCAGGCGGGAGGCTTAGTGATGGGAACGTACAAAGGATGAATACCACAGAGCCATGGAGAGGAGACATGGAGACTGCATGTACAGAAATGGAAAAATGAGGTGGGAGCTAAAAAATGGAGAATGTTGGGAGAGGCGACAGGATGGTGACAGAGGATCAGGGAATATGCAAAGTAGCCCATTTCCTTTTACTGTGCTCTCAACTACCAAGACCACCACACCTACCTGTTCTCTAGCTCTCTTGTGCAGCTAAACGAGCCTGGAAGGAAGCCATTGCAGGCAGGCATCCAAGAGTATCTTGATATCTAACATTGCTACTGAACACACATGAATAACGTGGGTGGCAATGTACCTGGTGCACAGGGACTTCATGATACAAGAAAAAAACTCATACATTTAATGTTTCTCCCTGTTCTCTCTCCTTGCCCTCCAAATATGAAGACACTCCTTCACAAAAAGGCAGCTGCAAAGCTGCTAACCAGGGAAGCCACAGGTCACCACATTGAAACTACAAACATGAGGAAGAAAAAGACATCTCCAAAGAAGCCAAGAGGAAGGACTTCTTCTCAGTCCTGCAGACACATGGTAGGCTGCAGAATTTCTCATGGATAGAAGGAGGGAGATGAGCCCATCGCCCAGTGGAAAGGAACAGTTCTGAATCAGGTGCCTATATATCCCTTTCTTTATCTGGTGAAATATTATGGAATTGACTGTGTTTATGGACTAGAACTTCACAGAGATGAAAGAATTTTAAAGCTTAAAATCCTTCCTCATAAGGTGCCATTCTCACAAGTCAGAGATTTCTGCCTCACAAATACCATAATTGGCAAAGCAGTGAAACACATGTTTGAGGGAGAGCATGGGTCTATGGATAAATAGAGGGGGATGGTCTTAGCCCAAGCACCTATCATGAAAGCCTGGTTTTACATTACTTGTGAGAAAGATCCTGTCTTGTACATGTGCTAGCTACTCGATGATTATAAGGCAGGTGACTTCCGCATCACGCCAGAATCAAGTGTGTTTCATGCAGTGAAGAAGGAGCCAGAAGGATTTATAGATAGCCTAATAGATAAACATGTGGAATATACCAAAGAAGATGGCTCCAAAAGGTCAGGCAAGGTCATCCACCAAGTTAAAGCCAAACCTATGTATTTCATCAAGTTTGATGATGACTTCCATATCTATGTCTACGATTTGGTGAAAACGTCTTGTTAGGGTAAAATTTGCTATGCTTGTGGAGGCAAATGTGTAATATGCAGGCACACAAAAAAAGTATAACTTTTCAGGGTGCTGAAAGCTCAAGGGTCCTGATAACACAATCTTTGCCTGCATAGCTGTCGTTTTATACTGAAAAATACAAATGTATATGACATGTGTAAGTACTTTGTCTTGTTGAAGATTGGGTGTGTTTGGTGGATGGGGCATGAAAGGAAGGAATAGTTGTCAATTCCGATTGTGAACAAAGTTCAGCTAGAATCACAATCAGCCATCTAAAAACTGCAAGAGACTTAACTGGTCTGGTGTGGAGGGGAGAAGGAAAGTAAGTCAAGACTGGCTGTGGGGAGAAGGAGAGGATGAGGTGACTTCTTAGGAAGAGGTGGTGAAGGGCCAAAAGGTAGAGGTTACCTGAGGGAGGAGATGACCTATGTGGAGGAAACATCCAACTGGGAAGGGAGTGAAGAATAACAGAGGAAGAGTGAGATCTTGGGGCTTGGAGGAAAATAGACAGAATAAATGGAATCGAGTAGGAAGCTCTCTACTCAAGGAAGCTTAGAAGAGGTCAAGAGTAAGGAGTGAAAGATCAAGTTGAAAGGACTCTAGGGAGAGACTAAAGGATACACAAATGGAGGGTCTATGAGAGGCAGGAGTCAGGGTGGTATAAGGGGAAGAATACTAAGAAAGAAGGAATTCAAAGAACAAAGACTGACAAAGGGAGTGAGAATACAGAAGAAGAGGTGTGGACAATGGGGCCCATTAGAGATGAGAAGACCCAGGGAAAGATTGGACTTCTGGCAGTATGCACATTGTTCCCTTAATTCTACGCACAAAGGAAGTGGCAACTGTCAAGGAAGCCATATGCATGAGAAGTTCCCTGGAAAGACATGTGGACAAGGATGACTCCATAGAGTTAAGCAGCAACCAAGTTTACACCTATAAGGCTTTCCTTCTTCCCTGGAGTTCATAACGCACCTGCCTAGTAGAACCCCAACCCACAGCCTAAACACACTAACATGATTCTCCACAAGTGCTGGGCTATGGGCTGCCTCCTCACATTTGCCCTCTGCTGAATAAACAACACTTGTAGATCATGGATTAGTGAGACTCTCAGAACTGAAGAGATGTTCCATCTTGCATTTGGAAAGAATTTGATCCAGAAAAATTAAACCTTACTGAACTCAGTTACAGCAGTCCTATCATGCTTGTTCCTCCTGTTGGAATGTTCCTTGTCTTCCTAGAGAGGAGGGGCATCAGATAATTGAGCCTAATGTTTTTCTCCAGCACAAGGGGAGTACTTGACTATCCATGCTTCTTTCGGCAGCTACCTGAAACTACAGGTGACTCCATTCAGTGCTCCACAAAAGGTGGCCTACTTCCCCAAGTAGCCCCAATTCTGGCTAGGCTTCTACAACGCTGGTGTCTGTGGACTCCTCACAGGTACCTTCCAGCCAATTTTGCCCAGCCCCAACTTATGGAGAGCTGTGATAGAAGTCTGAGCAGCTCTTTGTTTCCAGGTAAGGCAGATGCCATGGAGAAGTTGAGCTGGGAGATGTGACTTTGTATAACTAAGTCCTTCAGCTGTATAGTGGAGGGGCTGAGTTTAGTGGGGAGAGGGAGCAGCAACTCCCTGCTGTCCAGGCTTCCCTAACTCCATGCATACTGGGGGAGGCAAGGAGCTTTCAAAAATTGAAAGAAGGCCGGGCGCGGTGGCTCAAGCCTGTAATCTCAGTACTTTGGGAGGCTGAGACGGGCGGATCACGAGGTCAGGAGATCGAGACCATCCTGGCTAACACGGTGAAACCCCATCTCTAATTAAAAAAAAATACAAAAAACCAGCCAGGCAAGGTGGCAGGCGCCTGTAGTCCCAGCTACTCAGGAGGCTGAGGCAGGAGAATGGCATAAACCCGGGAGGTGGAGCTTGCAGTGAGCTGAGATGCGGCCACTGCACTCCAGCCTGGGCGACAGAGCGAGACTCTGTCTCAAAAAAAAAAATTGAAAGAAGGTGGTAAATCCAGTTTATTCTCTCTATCCAGCGTGACCTGAGGCTGACTGCCTCAAAAAATACAAGGCAAGCTCACTCCCTATAACAGGAATTAATTTTCTTTTATGAGTCCCCCAAACACCAACAGGCTGCCCAGAGGCCAATTTCAGTCAGCTGCCGAGTTTGGTTTTATCTTTATTTTTTCATTGTTATCTATTTTAAATTAGGTACTCTAAAGCACCTAATCTGGGAGGTTACACACAATGAAAATCCATGTTTCTGGCCTCTCTTGAAAATGAAACAAAACAAAAAAAAACATGAGGATTAAGACCCACATTCCAACAGAGATACAAGTAGCTGGGTCTGAGGTAGGGCTCAGTCCAGTTTAGACTAAGAATGCCCTCTCCAATTGGCCACACCCCCAGCTGGCCTGCTTCACTCTAATAAAATGCACAGTTATCCCCTGGAAGCATTTGTGCTTGTAACTGGGACTGGACCCCAGGAAAACTGCCCCTTTTGACTTGCTTTGACCCCCATTCACTTTTAAGTTTAGTTCCTTTATCTTTATCCCAATTTGGTGTGGGAGACAGAGAGTAGCCAAAATACATAAGTAGATATAAAGTATTTTCATAGTGAAAAGTGCTAAGAAGGAAAAAATAAAGCAAAGAAATAGAATATGAAATTCCAGGGAGGAGGCTGAAATTAGATAGATAAAGTACCAGGGAAGGGCTCACTGAGAACTTGGCTTTTGAGTAAAGACCTGAAGGCAATGGGAGAGCTGACCCTGTAGCTGTCTGGGAAAGGAATATTCCAGGTGGAGAGACAGCGGAGTACTGTGGCCCCAAGGCAAAAGGAGGCCTGACATCTTTGAGAAGCAGGGAGGATGGCAGCATGGCTGGAGCTGAGTGAGCAAGGCAGAGAATACCAGGAGGTGATTTCAAAGAGGTAATGGGGCTGAGGGAGAGGAAGACACCTTAGAGCCCTGCAGGTTCTAGAATGCAATTTGGCTTTTACACTGAATGTTATGGAAAGCCATTCATATGTTGATAGCAGAGGAGCAATATGATTTGTCTTATAGTTTAACAGGATCACCCTAGGAACTTTGTAGAATAGTCTGTATTGGGTCCTGAGATGGAAAAGCGGAGATTAAATATGCTAATGAACTGATGAGTGACCTAGACACAGATTTACACATAGGAAATGAATCATAATAGAAATGAGATTTCAGATGACTAACGAAAAAAAAATTTTGTTTAATAAATAGTACCATGTTAACTGGCTATCTGTATGTCTAAAAACAAACTTTTTACAACACTTTACACACAAAATAAATTCCAAGTGGAACAAAAAATTTAATACCTAAACGTGGAAAGTAACATGTACAAAATCTTTAAAATACCATGGAAGATAGTATTTATATTTTGAACCCTGTAAATGAGGAAGATTACAAAGCCACAGAATGCACAGGTACTTACTAAAGGAAATTTTGATAAGTTTGATTAAATTATAATATGCCATCTCCTACTTGCAAAAATTTCTCTATACAAAGTAGGGGAAAATAAGGAAATTTTGATAAGTTTGATTAAATTATAATATGCCATCTCCTACATGCAAAAATTACCGTATACAAAGCAGGGAAAAATAAGACATGGCTACAAAATTGGATGACCAAAATGAACAAAATAAACCATAATATATTCTAAGAAAAAACAAATGACCCATGGAAATTGGGCAAAAAAATGCAACCAGGTGATTTATAAAATAAGAGACCACATTTTCAATAAAAATAAAATTACTTAATTTGATCCTTATTACCATACTCTCTTTTCCATAACATGTGTCATCTTTTAATGTACTGTGTGATTTACTTAGTTAATAAGTTTGTTGCACTTCCACTTGCCAGAATGTAATCTCTGTAAGAGTATAATTTCTCCATCTTTAGGTTCTTCAATGTATCCGAAACACTTAAATGTGTACCTGGCACATAGATGCTCAATGAGTATTTCTTTTTTTTTTTTTTAATTATTTTTTATTATTATACTTTAAGTTCTAGAGTACATGTGCATAACGTGCAGGTTTGTTACATATGTATACTTGTGCCATGTTGCTGTGCTGCACCCATCAACTCGTCAGCACCCATCAACTCGTCATTTACATCAGGTATAACTCCCAATGCAATCCCTCCCCCCTCCCCCTTCCCCATGATAGGCTCCGGTGTGTGATGTTCCCCTTCCCGAGTCCGAGTGATCACATTGTTCAGTTCCCACCTATGAGTGAGAACATGCGGTGTTTGGTTTTGTGTTCTTGTGATAGTTTGCTAAGAATAATGGTTTCCAGCTGCATCCATGTCCCTACAAAGAACACAAACTCATCCTTTTTGATGGCTGCATAGTATTCCATGGTGTATATGTGCCACATTCTCTTAAACCAGTCTGTCACTGATGGACATTTGGGTTGATTCCAAGTCTTTGCTATTGTGAATAGTGCCGCAATAAACATACGTGTGCATGTGTCTTTATAGCAGCATGATTTATAATCCTTTGGGAATATACCCAGTAACGGGATGGCTGGGTCATATGGTACATCTAGTTCTAGATCCTTGAGGAATCGCCATACAGTTTTCCATAATGGTTGAACTAGTTTACAATCCCACCAACAGTGTAAAAGTATTCCTATTTCTCCACATCCTCTCTAGCACCTGTTGTTTCCTGACTTTTGAATGATCGCCATTCTAACTGGTGTGAGATGGTATCTCATTGTGTTTTTGATTTGCATTTCTCTGATGGCCAGTGATGATGAGCATTTTTTCATGTGTCTGTTGGCTGTATGAATGTCTTCTTTTGAGAAATGTCTGTTCATATCCTTTGCCCACTTTTGGATGGGGTTGTTTGTTTTTTTCTTGTAAATTTGTTTGTGTTCTTTGTAGGTTCTGGATATTAGCCCTTTGTCAGATGAGTAGATGGCAAAAATTTTCTCCCATTCTGTAAGTTGCCTGTTAATTCTGATGGTAGTTTCTTTTGCTGTGCAGAAGCTCTTTACTTTAATGAGATCCCATTTGTCAATTTTGGCTTTTTCTGCCGTTGCTTTTGGTGTTTTAGACATGAAGTCTTTGCCCATGTCTATATCCTGAATGGTAATACCTAGGTTTTCCTCTAGAGTTTTTATGGTATCAGGTCTAAAATTTAAGTCTCTAATCCATCTTGAATTAATTTTCATATAAGGAGTAAGGAAAGGATCCAGTTTCAGCTTTCTACTTATGGCTAGCCAATTTTCCCAGCACCATTTATTAACTAGGGAATCCTTTCCCCATTTCTTGTTTCTCTCAGGTTTGTTAAAAATCTGATGGCTGTAGATGTGTGGTATTATTTCTGAGGACTCTGTTCTGTTCCATTGGTCTATATCTCTGTTTTGGTAGCAGTACCATGCTGTTTTGGTTACTGTAGCCTTGTAGTATAGTTTGAAGTCAGGTAGCGTGATGCCTCCAGCTTGATTCTTTTGACAGGACTGTCGTGGAGATGCGGGCTCTTTTTTGGTTCCATATGAACTTTAAAGCAGTTTTTTCCAATCCTGTGAAGAAACTCATTGGTAGCTTGATGGGGATGGCATTGAATCTATAAATAACCTTGAGCAGTATGGCCATTTTCACGATATTGATTCTTCCTATCCATGAGCATGGTATGTTCTTCCATTTGTTTGTGTCCTCTTTGATTTCACTGAGCAGTGGTTTGTAGTTCTCCTTGAAGAGGTCCTTTTCATCCCTTGTAAGTTGGATTCCTAGGTATTTTATTCTCTTTGAAGGCATTGTGAATGGAAGTTCATTCCTGATTTGGCTCTCTGTTTGTCTGTTACTGCTGTATAAGAATGCTTGTGATTTTTGCACATTAATTTTGTATCCTGAGACTTTGCTGAAGTTGCTTATCAGCCTGAGGAGATTTTGGGCTGAGACAATGGGATTTTCTAAATATAGAATCATGTCATCTGCAAACAGGGACAATTTGACTTCTTCTTTTCCTAACTGAATACCCGTGATTTCTTTCTCTTGCCTGATTGCCCTAGCCAGAACTTCCAACACTATGTTG
This sequence comes from Macaca fascicularis, assembly GCF_037993035.2. Taxonomy (NCBI): domain Eukaryota; kingdom Metazoa; phylum Chordata; class Mammalia; order Primates; family Cercopithecidae; genus Macaca; species Macaca fascicularis. The sequence goes on along the minus strand of NC_088395.1, from coordinate 56,999,520 downwards.
AATAGGAGTGGTGAGAGAGGGCATCCCTGTCTTGTGCCAGTTTTCAAAGGGAATTTTTCCAGTTTTTGCCCATTCAGTATGATATTGGCTGTGGGTTTGTCATAAATAGCTCTTATTATTTTGAGGTACGTTCCATCAATACCGAATTTATTGAGCGTTTTTAGCATGAAGGGCTGTTGAATTTTGTTAAAAGCCTTTTCTGCATCTACGGAGATAATCAAGTGGTTCTTGTCTTTGGTTCTGTTTATATGATGGATTATGTTTATTGATTTGTGAATGTTGAACCAGCCTTGCATCCCAGGGATGAAGCCCACTTGATCATGGTGGATAAGCTTTTTGACGTGCTGCTGAATCCGGTTTGCCAGTATTTTATTGAGGATTTGTGCATCGATGTTCATCAGGGATATTGTTCTAAAATTCTCTTTTTTTGTTGTGTCTCTGCCAGGCTTTGGTATCAGGATGATGTTGGCCTCATAAAATGAGTTAGGGAGGATTCCCTCTTTTTCTATTGATTGGAATAGTTTCAGAAGGAATGGTACCAACTCCTCCTTGTACCTCTGGTAGAATTCAGCTGTGAATCCATCTGGTCCTGGACTTTTTTTGGTTGGTAGGCTATTAATTATTGCCTCAATTTCAGAGCCTGCTATTGGTCTATTCAGGGATTCAACTTCTTCCTGGTTTAGTATTGGAAGCATGTAAGTGTCCAGGAAATTATCCATTTCTTCTAGATTTTCTAGTTTATTTGCATAGAGGTGTTTATAGTATTCTCTGATGGTAGTTTGTATTTCTGTGGGGTCGGTGGTGATATCCCCTTTATCATATTTATTGCGTCAATTTGATTTTTCTCTCTTTTCTTTTTTATTAGTCTTGCTAGCGGTCTGTCAATTTTGTTGATCTTTTCAAAAAACCAACTCCTGGATTCATTGATTTTTTGGATGGCTTTTTGTGTCTCTATCTCCTTCAGTTCTGCTCTGATCTTAGTTATTTCTTGCCTTCTGATAGCTTTTGAATGTGTTTGCTCTTGCTTCTCTAGTTCTTTTAATTGTGATGTTAGAGAGTCAATTTTAGATCTTTCCTGCTTTCTCTTGTGGACATTTAGTGCTATAAATTTCCCTCTACACACTGCTTTAAATGTGTCCCAGAGATTCTGGTATGTTTTATCTTTGTTCTCATTGGTTTCAAAGAACATCTTTATTTCTGCCTTCATTTCGTTATGTACCCAGTAGTCATTCAGGAGCAGGTTGTTCAGTTTCCATGTAGTTGAGTGGTTTTGATTGAGTTTCTTAGTCCTGAGATCTAGTTTGATTGCACTGTGGTCTGAGAGACAGTTTGTTACAATTTCTGTTCTTGTACATTTGCTGAGGAGTGCTTTACTTCCAATTATGTGGTCAATTTTGGAATAAGTGCGATGTGGTGCTGAGAAGAATGTATATTCTGTTGATTTGGGATGGAGAGTTCTATAGATGTCTATGAGGTCTGCTTGCTGCAGAGCTGAGTTCAATTCCTGGATATCCTTGTTAACTTTCTGTCTCGTTGATCTGTCTAATGTTGACAGTGGAGTGTGGAGTGTTGAAGTCTCCCATTATTATTGTATGGGAGTCTAAGTCTCTTTGTAAGTCTCTAAGGACTTGCTTTATGAATCTGGGTGCTCCTGTATTAGCTGCATATATATTTAGGATAGTTAGCTCTTCCTGTTGAATTGATCATTTTACCATTATGTAATGGCCTTCTTTGTCTCTTTTGATCTTAGATGGTTCAAAGTCTGTTTTATCAGAGACTAGTATTGCAACCCCTGCTTTTTTTTTTCTCCATTTGCTTGGTAAATCTTCCTCCATCCCTTTATTTTGAGCCTATGTATGTCTCTGCGTGTGAGATGGGTCTCCTGAATACAGCAGACTGATGGGTCTTGACTCTTAATCCAGTTTACCAGTCTGTGTCTTTTAATTGGAGCATTTAGTCCATTTACATTTAAGGTTAATATTGTTATGTGTGAACTTAATCCTGCCATTATGATATTAACTGGTTATTTTGCTCGTTAGTTGATGCAGTTTCTTCCTAGCCTCGATGGTCTTTACATTTTGGCATGTTTTTGCACTGGCTGGTACCGGTTGTTCCTTTCCATGTTGAATGCTTCCTTCAGGGTCTCTTGTAAGGCAGGCCTAGTGGTGACAAAATCTCTAAACATTTGCTAGTCTGTAAAGGATTTTATTTCTCCTTCACTGATGAAACTCTGTTTGGCTGGATATGAAATTCTGGCTTGAAAATTCTTTTCTTTAAGAATGTTGAGGAGGGAGCGGAGCAAGATGGCCAAATAGGAAGAGCTCCAGTCTCCAAATCCCAGCACGAGCGACACAGAAGACCGGTGATTTCTGCATTTTCAACTGAGGAACTGGGTTGATCTCACTGGGGAGTGCCGGAGGAACGGTGCTGGTCAGCTGCTGCAGCCCAACCAGTGAGAGCTGAAGCAGGGCGAGGCATTGCCTCACCTGGAAAGTACAAGGGGGTAGGGAATCCGTTTTCCTAGCCAGGGGAACTAAGACAAACAACACCTGGAAAATCGGGTAACTCCCACCCCAATACTGCGCTTTAAGCAAACAGGCACACCAGGAGATCATATCCCACACCTGGCTGGGAGGGTCCCACACCCACGGAGCCTCCCTCATTGCTAGCACAGCAATCTGTGATCTACCGGCAAGGCAGTAGCGAGGCTGGGGGAGGGGCGACCGCCATCGCTGAGGCTTAAGTAGGTAAACAAAGCTGCTGGGAAGCTCGAACTGGGTGGAGCTCAAAGCAGCTCAAGGAAACCTGCCTGTCTCTGTAGACTCCACCTCTGGGGACAGGGCAATAACAAACACAGCCTAAACCTCTGCAGAAGCAAACGACTCTGTCTGACAGCTTTGAAGAGAGCAGTGGATCTCCCAACACGGAGGTTGAGATCTGAGAAGGGACAGACTCCCTGCTCAAGTGGGTCCCTGACCCCTGAGTAGCCTAACTGGGAGACATCCCCCACTAGGGGCAGTCTGACACCCCACACCTCACAGAGTGGAGTACACCCCTGAGAGGAAGCTTCCAAAGCAAGAATCAGACAGGTACACTCGCTGTTCAGAAATATTCTATCTTCTGCAGCCTCTGCTGCTGATACCCAGGCAAACAGGGTCTGGAGTGGACCTCAAGCAATCTCCAACAGACCTATAGCTGAGGGTCCTGACTGTTAGAAGGAAAACTATCAAACAGGAAGGACATCTACACCAAAACCCCATCAGTACATCACCATCATAAAGACCAGAGGCAGATAAAACCACAAAGATGGGGAAAAAGCAGGGCAGAAAAGCTGGAAATTCAAAAAATAAGAGCGCATCTCCCCCGGCAAAGGAGCGCAGCTCATCGCCAGCAACGGATCAAAGCTGGACAGAGAATGACTTTGACGAGATGAGAGAAGAAGGCTTCAGTCCATCAAATTTCTCAGAGCTAAAGGAGGAATTACATACCCAGAGCAAATAAACTAAAAATCTTGAAAAAAAAGTGGAAGAATTGATGGCTAGAGTAATTAATGCAGAGAAGGTCATAAACGAAATGAAAGAGATGAAAACCATGACACGAGAAATACGTGACAAGTGCACAAGCTTCAGTAACCGACTCGATCAACTGGAAGAAAGAGTATCAGCGATTGAGGATCAAATGAATGAAATGAAGCAAGAAGAGAAACCAAAAGAAAAAAGAAGAAAAATAATGAACAAAGCCTGCAAGAAGTATGGGATGATGTAAAAAGACCAAATCTACGTCTGATTGGGGTGCCTGAAAGTGAGGGGGAAAATGGAACCAAGTTGGAAAACACTCTTCAGGATATCATCCAGGAGAACTTCCCCAACCTAGTAGGGCAGGCCAACATTCAAATCCAGGAAATACAGAGAACGCCACAAAGATACTCCTCGAGAAGAGCAACTCCAAGACACATAATTGCCAGATTCACCAAAGTTGAAATGAAGGAAAAAATCTTAAGGGCAGCCAGAGAGAAAGGTCGGGTTACCCACAAAGGGAAGCCCATCAGACTAACAGCAGATCTCTCGGCACAAACTCTCCAAGCCAGAAGAGAGTGGGGGCCAATATTCAACATTCTTAAAGGAAAGAATTTTAAAACCAGAATTTCATATCCAGCCAAACTAAGTTTCATAAGTGAAGGAGAAATAAAATCCTTTACAGATAAGCAAATGCTTAGAGATTTTGTCACCACTAGGCCTGCCTTACCAGAGACACTGAAGGAAGCACTAAACATGGAAAGGAACAACCGGTACCAGCCATTGCAAAAACAAGCCAAAATGTAAAGACCATCGAGGCTAGGAAGAAACTGCATCAACTAACGAGCAAAATAACCAGTTAATATCATAATGGCAGGATCAAGTTCACACATAACAATCTTAACCTTAAATGTCAATGGACTAAATGCTCCAATTAAAAGACACAGACTGGCAAACTGGATCAAGAGTCAAGACCCATCAGTCTGCTGTATTCAGGAGACCCATCTCACACGCAGAGACATACATAGGCCCAAAATAAAGGGATGGAGGAAGATTTACCAAGCAAATGGAGAACAAAAAAAAGCGGGGGTTGCAATACTAGTCTCTGATAAAACAGACTTTAAACCATCAAAGATCAAAAGAGACAAAGAAGGCCATTACATAACGGTAAAGGGATCAATTCAACAGGAAGAGCTAACTATCCTAAATATATATGCACCCAATACAGGAGCACCCTGATTCATAAAGCAAGTCCTTAGAGACTTACAAAGAGACTTAGACTCCCATACAATAATAATGGGAGACTTCAACACTCCACTGGCAACATTAGACAGATCAACGAGACAGAAAGTTAACAAGGATATCCAGGAATTGAACTCAGCTCTGCAGCAAGCAGACCTAATAGACATCTATAGAACTCTCCACCCCAAATCAACAGAATATGCATTCTTCTCAGCACCACATCGTACTTACTCCAAAATCGACCGCGTAATTGGAAGTAAAGCACTCCTCAGCAAATGTACAAGAACAGAAATTATAACAAACTGTCTCTCAGACCACAGTGCAATCAAACTAGAACTCAGGACTAAGAAACTCAATCAAAACCGCTCAACTACATGGAAACTAAAAAACCTGCTCCTGAATGAGTACTGGGTACATAATGAAATGAAGGCAGAAATAAAGATGTTCTTTGAAACCAATGAGAACAAACATACAACATACCAGAATCTCTGGGACACATTTAAAGCAGTGTGTAGAGGGAAATTTATAGCACTAAATGCCCACAAGAGAAAGCAGGAAAGATCTAAAATTGACACTCTCACATCGCAATTAAAGGAACTAGAGAAGCAAGAGCAAACACATTCGAAAGCTAGCAGAAGACAAGAAATAACCAAGATCAGAGGAGAACTGAAGGAGATAGAGACACAAAAAACTCTCCAAAAAATCAATGAATCCAGGAGTTGGTTTTTTGAAAAGATCAACAAAATTGACAGACAACTAGCAAGACTAATAAGGAAGAAAAGAGAGAAGAATCAAATCGACTCAATTAAAAATGATAAAGGGAATATCACCACCGACCCCACAGAAATACAAACTACCATCAGAGAATACTATAAACACCTCTACGCAAATAAACTGGAAAATCTAGAAGAAATGGATAATTTCCTGGACACTTACACTCTTCCAAGACTAAACCAGGAAGAAGTTGAATCCCTGAATAGACCAATAATAGGCTCTGAAATTGAGGCAATAATTAATAGCCTACCAACCAAAAAAAGTCCAGGACCAGATGGATTCACAGCTGAATTCTACCAGAGGTACAAGGAGGAGTTGGTACCATTCCTTCTGAAACTATTCCAATCAATAGAAAAAGAGGGAATCCTCCCTAACTCATTTTATGAGGCCAACATCATCCTGATACCAAAGCCTGGCAGCGACACAACAAAAAAAGAGAATTTTAGACCAATATCCCTGATGAACATCGATGCAAAAATCCTCAATAAAATACTGGCAAACCAGATTCAGCAACACATCAAAAAGCTTATCCACCATGATCAAGTGGGCTTTACCCTGGGATGCAAGGCTGGTTCAACATTCGCAAATCAATAAACATAATCCAGCATATAAACAGAACCAAAGACAAGAACCACATGATTATCTCCGTAGATGCAGAAAAGGCTTTTGACAAATTTCAACAACCCTTCATGCTAAAAACGCTCAATAAATTCGGTATTGATGGAACGTACCTCAAAATAATAAGAGCTATTTATGACAAACCCACAGCCAATATCATACTGAATGGGCAAAAACTGGAAAAATTCCCTTTGAAAACTGGCACAAGACGGGGATGCCCTCTCTCACCACTCCTATTCAACATAGTGTTGGAAGTTCTGGCTAGGGAAATTAGGCAAGAGAAAGAAATCACGGGTATTCAGTTAGGAAAAGAAGAAGTCAAACTGTCCCTGTTTGCAGATGACATGATTGTATATTTAGAAAACCCCATTGTCTCAGCCCAAAATCTCCTTAAGCTGATAAGCAACTTCAGCAAAGTCTCAGGATACAAAATTAATGTGCAAAAATCACAAGCATTCTTATACACCAGTAACAGACAAACAGAGAGCCAAATCAGTAATGAACTTCCATTCACAATTGCTTCAAAGAGAATAAAATACCTAGGAATCCAACTGACAAGGGATGTAAAGGACCTCTTCAAGGAGAACTACAAACCACTGCTCAGTGAAATAAAAGAGGACACAAACAAATGGAAGAACATACCATGCTCATGGATAGGAAGAATCAATATCGTGAAAATGGCCATACTGCCCAAGGTAATTTATAGATTCAATGCCATCCCCATCAAGCTACCAATGAGTTTCTTCACAGAATTGGAAAAAACTGCTTTAAAGTTCCTATGGAACCAAAAAAGAGCCCGCATCTCCAAGACAATCCTAAGTCAAAAGAACAAAGCTGGAGGCATCACGCTACCTGACTTCAAACTATACTACAAGGCTACAGTAACCAAAACAGCATGGTACTGGTACCAAAACAGAGATATAGACCAATGGAACGGAACAGAGTCCTCAGAAATAATACCACACATCTACAGCCATCTGATCTTTGACAAACCTGAGAGAAACAAGAAATGGGGAAAGGATTCCCTAGTTAATAAATGGTGCTGGGAAAATTGGCTAGCCATAAGTAGAAAGCTGAAACTGGATCCTTTCCTTACTCCTTATACGAAAATTAATTCAAGATGGATTAGAGACTTAAATTTTAGACCTAATACCATAAAAATCCTAGAGGAAAACCTAGGTAGTACCATTCAGGACATAGACATGGGCAAAGACTTCATGTCTAAAACACCAAAAGCAACGGCAGAAAAAGCCAAAATTGACAAATGGGATCTCATTAAACTAAAGAGCTTCTGCACAGCAAAAGAAACTACCATCAGAGTGAACAGGCAACCTACAGAATGGGAGAAAATTTTTGCAATCTACTCATCCGACAAAGGGCTAATATCCAGAACCTACAAAGAACTCAAACAAATTTACAAGAAAAAAACAAACAACCCCATCCAAAAGTGGGCAAAGGATATGAACAGACATTTCTCAAAAGAAGACATTCATACAGCCAACCGACACATGAAAAAATGCTCATCATCACTGGCCATCAGAGAAATGCAAATCAAAACCACAATGAGATACCATCTCACACCAGTTAGAATGGCCATCATTAAAAAGTCAGGAAACAACAGGTGCTGGAGAGGATGTGGAGAAATAGCAACACTTTTACACTGTTGGTGGGATTGTAAACTAGTTCAACCATTATGGAAAACAGTATGGCGATTCCTCAAGGATCTAGAACTAGATGTACCATATGACCCAGCCATCCCATTACTGGGTATATACCCAAAGGATTATAAATTATGCTGCTCTAAAGACACATGCACACGTATGTTTATTGCAGCACTATTCACAATAGCAAAGACTTGGAATCAACCCAAATGTCCATCAGTGACAGATTGGATTAAGAAAATGTGGCACATATACACCATGGAATACTATGCAGCCATAAAAAAGGATGAGTTTGTGTCCTTTGTAGGGACATGGATGCAGGTGGAAACCATCATTCTTAGCAAACTATCACAAGAACAGAAAACCAAACACCGCATGTTCTCACTCATAGGTGGGAACTGAACAATGAGATCACTTGGACTCAGGAAGGGGAACATCAGACACAGGGGCCTATCATGGGGAGGGGAGAGAGGGGAGGGATTGCATTGGGAGTTATTCCTGATGTAAATGACGAGTTGATGGGTGCAGCACACCAACATGGCACAAGTATACATATGTAACAAACCTGCACGTTAGACACATGTACCCTACAACTTAAAGTATAATAATAATAAATAAATTAAAAAAAAAAAGAACAAAAATGTTACACCTGTATAGGGCACTTGTCATGAATGGCCCTTACAGGGCTGAAAGTTGCTCTAGGTGATTCAGTGAGTGAGTGGTAAGTGAATTTGAAGACTTAGGGAATTATTGTATATTACTGTAGACTTTATAAGCACTGTACACTTAGGCTATGCTAAATTCATTAAAAGTAAAGTATGCTACAATTTTTATTTTATAATGTTGGTACAATGTCAGTAGCTGATAGTGATTTTTCACTTCCATTATAATCTTATGGGAATACCATTATATACATGGTTTGTCATTGACCAAGGCATCGTTATGTGACGCATGAGTTGGAAGGAAAGTTCCATATGTGCTTTTCATGCAAGTAAATCACTTTCTACCCTTTGTTTTAGGCTATCTTTTACAACATGCTTGAATAGCAGACAGCTTTGAAAGAAAGAGATAGTGTCTCTCTCTGAAGTAAAAACATGTTTGCATAGAGCCTTTGGAAAACAAAGTGCTTCCCTCCGAAGCAAAGGGAGATAATGCTTACTCTAGTATGATAAACAGAATGTCTTTTTCAAGAGTAAAGGGAAGACATAGCTACTGCACATTATAAATAATTGAATTTCCTCAGTTTTACTCCTGTAATGTATAGTACTATGTATATAGGAGTCAAATGGTCATTTTGTATAGCACGGTGGGAAGTGGGGCTTAGGAATCTAAGGTAAAAATGCTTATATTCAGGCTCTTACTATTGCTATGAATAATAACCAATCCTTTGTCTCTGACCCAAAAGTCTCATGCCTTCTACCAGAACCCTCAAAAACCTGTGACAGATTACCTTGTTAGCTTACAAGTAAGTTAAAAATCTCATAATCTTCACAGTTTTTTTTATAATTATAGCAATAAGCCTGGGATGCTAACAGACATGGCTTTCTGTAAGAGAAATAATGAGGACCTTACCAGCCAATGAATGGAATTTAATGATAATTTATGAGAACTGGTGATAAATGTACAAATCATTATGTATAATCAACTATGCAATAAATGGACTCCTCCCATTAATGGGGAATAATTGGGGAAGTGAGTTACAGGATGAGGGCTGAGGACTTTCTGTCCCCAGTGAGGATCACAGGCCATTATACACCTGTGCGAATAGGGTGGGGAATTTTGGCAAATGAGAAAATTAAATTTTTTGGGACCTTTTGAAAATGGTTGCCCAAGTCACTAGTCTACCTGGACCTATGGAAAGAAGTGGCACCTAGAATCAGTTACTGGGGTTTGTGCTGGGTTTACGATAGGGAAAGGAAGCTAATATGACCTTGGGAGTGAAACTTTTTGGGCCAATTTTCTACACTATTAATGTTACTTCTACATCTGAATATATACTAGGAACTGATGCTTGTATTTTTCTGCCACAAGGTGCCAAATATGGTGCAGCCACATGTAGAGAAGTGTTAGTAGGACACAAAAATTGCTCTCCCACAAGCCTCTCTGTCCCTTCCGGGGAAGAAAAAAAGAAAATCACAGTCCTGATTAATGACTTAAAGGAGGCACAGTTAGTAAGCGATACAATATCTCTATATAGAACCACCATGTACAAAAGTCTAAGGTGAACTGAAGACTTACAGAAGATTATTGTCAAATAAATTTTCGTATTTCTCCTGCAGTTCTAACTCTTACAGATATCATTACTAACTGGATTCATTACATAAACCGATGGCACATGATACACTGTTTTGAACATTGCCAACTTCTTTCCCATCAACTAGCAATGGAGAATCAAAATTTGTTCAAATTTATGTGATGAAACCTCAAATATATGTTTGTAGTACTCTAGGGTTAACTACACACCACTGCCATTTGCCAGAATTGGATAGTTTAGAATTTAGTGCAAGTGTTTCTACACTCGGCTTTTCAAAACTTCCACTACATGATATCCTGATGGTTAGCAATCAGAAGCCTCAATCTCAATAGTGTTGTCTGTGGTATTATCACACATCCCCCAGAAGGAGTGACTGTAAATCTCCAACAAAATTTAGCAGGCTGCTTGCCAAATAATCCTCAGGTAAATAAAGAAAAATTGTTTTCACTTGAGCATCTGTAACTAAAAAGGAAGCCTAACACCTAACTGGACCCTTTGGATACTGGAAACAGTTTCTGATTTCTTGGGCATTCTGCTTTGTCCTTTATATTATATACTCACAAGCCAGTATATTTTTAGTTTGACTGAAAAAAACAGTCTGTGATAAAAACTGTTAAGAAAGCTGTGTCATGCATTCTACCTTTGGGGCCCCACAATCATAATGACGCTATTTTTAGTATAATTATTTTATTTTATTTGACAAATAATAGTTTTATATATTTTTGGAGTAAAATATGATTTTTTCATGTATGTTTACTTTGTGGAATAATTAAATCAAACCAATTAACAAATCTATTACATCACATACCTACTATTGTAAAAACATTTAAAATCTACACTTTAGCAATTTTGAAATATATAATACATAACCCTTTTGATATATAAGTCTCTATGGCTGATGACTCTATAATAGGACCCTTTGGGAAAATGCAGAACACTAACATTAATAAAAGTTTTGAAAACATTCAACATGATACAATCTTTTGTAGACATAAACTTATATTAAAAGCATAATATGTGCATGGAAATGAAAAATTATCACATTCTGGAAAACGGTTACCTCTAGAGAAGGGCAAAGTGGAGAAGCACTGGAGAAGGATACAAAGGACACTTAACCTGTAATAGCTTAAATTATGTCATCTTCCTTTTTAAAACTAGAAAATACGAACAAAATTTCACATGTTTAGGATTTAGCAATGTTAAGTAGAGGATGTATATATTCATCATATTATTCTCTACAATTTTCTATGTGTTTGAAACACTTCATAGTAATTTTTAAATTGCTGTTTTATATTTCTGACTAAATTATTCATCTTTGGATTATTTTAGCAAGGCCTAGCTTTCTCCCAAGAAAGCTCACTAATTATTTTTGAGACTAAGGTATCATTTTGGTGGCCTTCTCAAAACAATGAAGCATAATTAAAGTCATTTCCACTCTGAAAATTTTTACCTACTTTTAAATGAAGCCATATGGCAAAAGAAAAATAACAAAAAAGAAAGAGAGCAAAACATTTTTGGCCCCTTATATTTTATAACAGCATTAGAAAATGAGATCAAAGAGATAAAATATTAATAATTTGCCTATGATACAACTAGTCAATGTGAGGGAGGATGTCTATATTTTTGTGTGTAAATTGAATCTAGAGCTATTTGACAGGAAATCACTTGGTTTTCTTTTCCAGACATTGCTAATTGCTTATGTAATAGCCATTTTAACATTCCTTAACAAACCTATTTTGTTTCTATTTGTATCTATTCAGCTTAAAGAGTCTATTATCCATCAATAGACTAAATTGATGGGTAGATCTCTAGCCAAAGATGGCTAGATATAACCTTATAACAGAGTTTGGACCAAACATATGTAAACAGAAATAGGATGTAAATAGAAATCATTGAGTAGTAATACCAGAAAAGCTGGCATGTGCTCTTATGCCTTCTCAAATGCTGTGTCTCAAATGCAAGGCCTCTATGACCTTGGAATTGAAATGCTGGATCTGCCAAATCAATGCCAGGAACTCTTTACTTTCACACTTATTATTATGGGAGAAAATCAGCAATGGTTGGACCTAACTTGCACTGACTTCAGATAGAGTTGATTATGCCCATCGTTTCCTATCTCTGCATTTAGTCACTTCACATTAGTAACTGGAAATCGGTCATAATGGTAGTAATTATATCACAAAAATCAGCAAATGCCACAAATCAAAACTTCACTCAATCATTCCTTCCACCTCCAAGAGCTAGTTATAAAACATTACCAACATATCACTGAATGCAATGCTTTAAAACTTTAAGTTTCTTTGGGAAGTTTCTAAGATTCACAGCTGAAAGCTGAGAAGATTCAGAAGAGAAGAATTTGAACTTTAATTTATTGATGCTTTAATCTCCATAAAGGGAGAAAAATTACACTGTGGCATTTTTATTTCTTGGTAGAAAATAGCTAATTAAAGGAGTTTCAAATTATTCATATTTATGGTGTTTTCTATTGCATCTGGACTTTGGGTTACTCATCGCTTCCTATCAAAATAATAATAAAGTAGAAATCTTATCCAGAAATCAGGACTTAAAGTCAGTAACTTGGAAAAATAAATTAAAGCAGTAAATCATTTTTAAACATAATTTAAATATTTTAATTTTATTGAAGACATATCCATGTATATTGTTTTACAAATCATTTTCATGTAACACCAAGGACTTTCTTGAATATTAGTCTCCTGATGGAATTTGTCCTTGTCTGTCTTGCTTAATGAAACAAATCCAATATTTATTAACCATGGTTTCCAGATACTTTTACAGTGGGGGAGGGTTGTCAGTGACTGTGCCACTTCCACTTAAATGCAGAAAAGAAAACTTTTTTAGTCAGAGGACTTAAAATCAATTGTACAGCAAACAGTGCACAATTCTTCCAGGATTCTTTTTCCTCAAACTTTTTTATTTATCTTATTATCACTTAGTTTAATAGCATATTTTCACCTGGCATAGTGACTCACGCCTGTAATCCCAGCATTTTGTGAGGTTGAGGCAGGTGGATCACCTGAGGTCAGGAGTTCAAGACCAGCCTGGCCAACATGGTGAAACTCCGTCTTTACTAAAAATACAAAAATTAGCCAGGCATGGTGGTGGGCCCCTGTAGTCCCAGCTACTTGGGAGGCTGAAGCATGAGAATCACTTGAACCCAGGAGGCGGAGATTGCAGTGAGATGAGATGGCGCCACTGCACTCAGCCAGGGTGACAGAGCGAGACTCTGTCTCAAAAAAAAAAAAAAAAAGGCATATTTTCTTATTTTCAGTTGTATTTCCCTGATTAGTGGAGATACTATGCCCATTTTGATTCCCAAAACTAGTCACTGCCATAATCTCAACTCTAAGCAACATCACATCCTGCACTTCTTTTTTTTTTTTTTAACTTATCCACTTCTTTTTTTTTTAATTAATTAATTAATTTATTTATTATTATTATACTTTAAGTTGTAGGGTACATGTGCATAACGTGCAGGTTTGTTACATATGTATACTTGTGCCATGTTGGTGTGCTGCACCCATCAACTCATCATTTACATCAGGTATAACTCCCAATGCAATCCCTCCCCCCTCCCCCCTCCCCATGATAGGCCCCTGTGTGTGATGTTCCCCTTCCTGAGTCCTGCACTTCTTTATAATGTTGAAGACTTTTATCATTTATTGAATGTTTCCAAAGAAACTTCTAGGATTAACTTACAAGTACAGGGAGAACACTTGCCTGAAAAAGTAATTACAGAAAAGGTAAAGGCCATAAATAGAATGAGAGTGAGATAAGTGTAATATTCTTATTCCTTGTTAAGCCATAAACCAGCCACACTTGAAGTCAGACAAGCACCTTGTATTTTCACATGTAGAAACTAATAAATTACCACTTTTCTTACAGAAATTTTAGTTGAAATGTCTATGACTTACAACTAAAAGATACTTAGCATCTTTTATGTGCTATCCCATATTATGACATATATTCTTAAGTTAATCATTTTCAAGTTATCTGTTGCTACTGAATTTTTTTTTTCATTAATGTAATGGCTATTTAAGAGAGCTTTAATGGGCTGGCAAGAAGGCCAAATAAAACAGCTCCAATCTGCAGCTCCAGCAAGATCAGTGAAGAAGATGGGCGATTTCTGCATTTCCAACTGAGGTACCTGGCTCATGTAATTGGGACTGGTTAGACAGTAGGTGCATCCCACAGAGGATGAGCAGAAACAGGGTGGGGCATCACCTCACGGAGGAAATGCAAAGGGTTGGAGGACTCTCTCCCCTAGCCAAGGGAAGCCATGAGGAACTGTGCCAAGACGGATGGTGCTATCTGGCTCAGATACTGCACTTTTCCCACAGTCTTCACAACCCACAGAGAAGGAGATTCCTTCAGGTGCCTACACCACGAGGCCCCTAGGTTTCAAGCTCAAAACTGGATGGTCCTTTGGGCAGACGCTGAACTAGCTGCAGAAGTGTTTTCTTTCTTTTTTTTTTCATATGCCTGTGGCGGCTGGAACACCAGTGAGACAGAACCGTTCATTCCACTGAAAAGAGAGCTGAAGCCAGGGAGCCAAGTGGTCTAGCTCAGTGAATCCCACTCCCACGGAGCCCAGCAAGCTAAGATCCACTGGCTTGAAATTCTAGTTGCCAGCACAGCAGTCTGAAGTCAACCTGGGATGCTTGAGCTTGGTGGGGAGAGGAGCGTCAGCCATTATTGAGGCTTGAGTGGGCGGATTTCCCCTCACAGTGTAAACAATGGCTCCAGGAAGTCTAGACTTGGTGGAGACCACCTCAGTACTTCAAAGCCACTTTAGGCAGACTCCCTCTCCAGATTCCTCCTCTCTGAGCAGGGCATCTCTAAAAGGGATGCAGCAGCCCCAGTCAGAGTTTTTTGTTTTTGTTTTAGTTTGAGATGAAGTTTCACTCTTGCTGCCCAGGCTGGAGTGCAATAGTATGATCTCAGCTCATCTCAACCTCTGCCTCCCAGGTTAAAGTGATTCTCCTTCCTCAGCCTCCCAATTAGCTAGGACTACAGCCCTGCACCAGCACGTCTGGCAAAATTTTTTATTTTTTTATTTATTTTTTCTTTTTTTAGTAGACATGAGGTTTCTCCATATTGGTCAGGCTGGTCTTGAACTCCCAACTGCACGTGATCTACCAGACTCAACCTTCCAAAGAGCTGGGATTACAGGCATGAGCCACCGCACCCAGCCCCCAGTAAGGCATTTATAGATAAAACTCCCATCTGCCTGGGACAGAGCACCTGGGGGAAGGGGCAACTGTGGGAACAGCTTTAGCACCCTTAAATGTTCCAGCCTACCTGCTCTGAAGAGAGCAGCAGATCTCCCAGCACAGCACTCAAGCTCTGCTAAGGGACAGAGTGCCTCCTCAAGTGGGTCCCTGATCCCTGTGCCACCTGACTGGGAGACACCTCTAGGCAGGGGTCAACAGACACCTCATACAAGAGAACTCCAGCTGGCATCTGGTGGGTTCCCCTCTGGGACAAAGATTCCAGAGGAAGGAGCAGGCAGCAATCTTTGCTGTTCTGCAGCCTCTGCTGGTGATACTCAGGCAAACAGGGTCTGGGGCGAACCTCCAGCAAACTCCAGAATAGCTCCAGAAGAGGGGCCTGACTATTAGAAAGAAAACTAACAAACAAGAAGCAACAACATCAACATCAACAAAAAAGATGACCACACAAAAACCCAATCCAAAGGTCACCAACATAAAAGATTAAAGGTAGATAAATACACAAAGATGAGTAAAAACCAGTGAAAAACTGCTGAAAACTACAAAAACCAGAATGTCTCTTTTCCTCCAAAAAAATCACGACTTCTCACCATCAAGGGAACAAAACTGGACAAAGAATGAGTTTAAAGGATTCACATAAGTAGGCTTCAGAAGGTGGGTAAAAACAAACTCCTCTGAGCTAAAGAAGCATATTCTAACTCAATGCAAGTAAGCTAAGAACCTTGATAAAAACTTAAAGGAACTGCTAACTAGAATAACCAGTTTAAAGAAGAACATAAATGACCTCATGGGGCTGAAAAATACAGCAAGAGAACTTCATGAAGCATACAGAAGTATCAATAGCTGAATCAAACAAGTGGAAGAAAGGATATCAGAGATTGAAAATCAACTTAATGAAATAAAGCATGAAGACAAGATTCGAGAAAAAAGAAAAAAAAGAAACAAACAAAGCCTCCAAGAAATATGGGACTACATAAACCTACAGTTGACTGGTGTACCTGAACGTGATGGGGAGAATGGAACCAAGTTGGAAAACACTCTTCAGGATATTATCGAGGAGAACTTCCATAACCTAGCAAAACAGGCCAACATTCAAATTCAGGAAATACAGAAAACACCACTAAGATAATCTTCAAGAAGAGCAATGTGAAGACACATAATCATCAGATTTACCAAGCTTGAAAACACAAGAAAATGTTGAGGGCAGCCAAAGAGAAAGATTGGATTCTTTAAGTGTGAATGGGCTAACTGCCCCAATTAAAAGACAGAGAGAGTGGCACCCAAGATGGCCAAATAGGAACAGCTCCAGGCTCCAGCTCCCAGCCCAGGCAAGAGAGAAGACAGGTGATTTCTGCATTTTCAACTGAGGTACCAGGATCATCTCACTGGGGTGTGTCAGACAGATGATGCTGGTCAGTGGGTGCAGTCCAACCAGTGAGAGCTGAAGCAGGGCGAGGCAGGGAACAATGCCTCACCTGGGAAGCACAAGGGGGAAGGGAATTCCTTTTCCTAGCCAAAGGAAATTGAGATACATAACACCTGGAAAATGGGGTAACTCCCACCCTAATACTGTGCTTCAATGGGTCTTAGCAAACGGCACACCAAGAGATTATATCCCACACCTGGCCTGGAGGGTCCCACGTCCACAGAGCCTCCCTCATTGCTAGCACAGCAGTCTGAGATCTAACTGCAAGGCAGCAGCGAGGCTGGGGGAGGGGCGCCCACCATTGCTGAGGCTTAAGTAGGTAAACAAAGCCACCAGGAAGCTCGAATTGGGTGGAGCCCACCACAGCTCAAGGAGGCCAGCCAGCCTCTGTAGACTCCACATCTGGGGACAGGGCATAGCTAAACAAAAAGCAGCCGAAACTTCGGCAAAGGTAAATGCCCCTGTCTGACAGCTTTGAAGAGAGCAGTGGATCTCCCAGCACGGAGGTTGAGATCTGAGAACGGACAGACTGCCTGCTCAAGTGGGTCCCTGACCCCCTGACTAGCCTAACTGGGAGACACCCCCCACTAGCGGCACACCGACACCTCACACCTCACATGGTGGGGTTCACCCCAGAGATGAAGCTTCCAGAGCAAGAATCAGATAGCAACACTCGCTGTTCAGCAATATTCAATCTTCTGCAGCCTCTGCTGCTGATACCCAGGCAAACAGGGTCTAGAGTGGACCTCAAGCAAACTCCAACAGCCCTGTAGCTGAGGGTCCTGACTGTTAGAAGAAAAACTAACAAACAGAAAGGACACCCACACCAAAACCCCATCAGTATGTCATTATCTTCAAAGACCAAAGGCAGATAAAACCATAAAGATGGGGGAAAAGCAGTGCAGAAAAGCTGGAAATCCAAAAAATCAGAGTGTATCTGCCACTCCAAAGGAATGCAGCTCATCGCCAGCAATGGAACAAAGCTGAACAGAGAATGACTTTGACGAGTTGAGAGAAGAAGGCTTCAGTTGATCAAACTTCTCAGAGCTAAAGGAGCAACTACATAAACAGCGCAAAGAAACTAAAAATCTTGAAAAAAGAATGGATGAATGGCTAACTAGAATAACCAATGCAGAGAAGACCTTGAAAGAACCGATAGAGATGAAAACCATGACACGAGAACTACGTGACAAATGCATAAGCTTCAGTAACCGACTCGATCAACTGGAAGAAAGAGTATCAGCAATTGAAGATCAAATGAATGAAATGAAGTGAGAAAAGAAGTGTAGAGAAAAAAAGAGTAAAAAGAACAAAGCCTCTAAGAAATATGGGATTATGTGAAAAGACCAAATCTAAGTCTGATTGGGGTGCCTGAAAGTGACGGGGAAAATGGTACCAAGATAGAAAACATTCTGTAGCATATCAGGCAGGAGAACTTCCCCAACCTAGTAAGGCAGGCCAATATTCAAATTCAGGAAATACAGAGAATGCTACAAAGATATTCCTCAAGAAGAGCAACTCCAAGACACATAAATGTCAGATTCACCAAAGTTGAAATGAAGGAAAAAATGTTAAGGGCAGCCAGATAGAAAGGTCGGGTAACACACAAAGGGAAGCTCATCAGTCTAAGAGCAGACCTCTCAGCAGAAACTCTCCAAGCCAGAAGAGAGTGGGGGCCAATATTCAACATTCTTAAAGAAGAGAATTTTAAACCCAGAATTTCATATCCAGCCAAACTAAGTTTCATAAGTGAAGGAGAAATACAATCCTTTACAGACAAGCAAATGCTTACAGATGTTGTCACCACCAGGGCAGCCCTACAAGAGATGCTGAAGGAAGCACTAAACATGGAAAGGAACAACCTGTACCAGCCATTGCAAAAACATGTCAAAATACAAAGTCCATTGATGCTAGGAAGAAACTGCATCAACTAGCGAGCAAAATAACCAGCTAATATCATAATGACAGGATCAAGTTCACACATAATAATATTAACCTTAAATGTAAATGGACTAAATGGTCCAATTAAAAGACAAGGACTGGCAAACTGGATAAAGAGTCAAGACCCATCAGTTTGCTGTATTCAGGAGACCCATCTCACATGCAGAGACACACATAGGCTCAAAATAAAGCAATGGAGGAAGATCTACTAAGCAAACAGAAAACAACAACAAAAAAAAGCAGGGGTTGCAATCCTAGTCTCTGATAAAACAGACTTTAAACCATCAAAGATCAAAAGAGACAAAGAAGGCCATTACATAATGGTAAAGGGAACAATACATCAGGAAGAAATAACTATCCTAAATATGTATGTACCCAATACAGGAGCACCCAGATTCATAAAGCAAGTCCTTAGAGACTTACAAAGAGACTTAGACTACCATAAAATAATGGGAGACTTCAACACCCCACTGTCAAAATTAGACAGATCAACGAGACAGAAAGTTAACAGGGATATCCAGGAATTGAACTCAACTATGCACCAAGTGGACCTAATAGACATCTATAGAACTCTCCACCCCAAATCAACAGAATATACATTTTTCTCAGCACCACATCGCATTTATTCCAAAATTGACCACATACTTGGAAGTAAAGCACTTCTCAACAAATGTACAAGAACAGAAATTATAACAAACTGTTTCTCAGACCACAGTGCAATTAAACTAGAACTCAGGACCAAGAAACTCAATCAAAACCGCTCAACTACATGGAAACTGAACAACCTGTTCCTGAATGACTACTGGGTACATAAAGAAATGAAGGCAGAAATAAAGATGTCTTTGAAACCAATGAGAACAAAGACACAACATACCAGAATCTCTGGGACACATTTAAAGCAGTGTGTAGAGGGAAATTTATAGAACTAAATGCCCACCAGAGAAAGCAGGAAAGGTCTAAAATTGATACCCTAACATCACAATTAAAAGAACCAGTGAAGCAAGAGCAAACACATTCAAAAGCTAGCAGAAGGCAAGGAAGGATTCAGATCAGAGCAGAGCTGAAGGGGATAGAGACACAACAAACCCTCCAAAAAATCGATGAATCCAGGAGTTGGTTTTTTGAAAAGATCAACAAAATTGATAGAACGCTAGCAAGACTAATAAAGAAGAAAAGAGAGAAGAATCAAATAGACACAATAAAAAATGATAAAGGGGATATCACCACCGACCCCACAGAAATACAAACTACCCTCAGAGAATACTATAAACACCTCTATGCAAATAAACTAGAAAATCTAGAAGAAACGGATAATTTTCTGGACATTTACACTCTCTCAAGACTAAACCAGGAAGAACTTGAATCCCTGAATAGACCAATATCAGGCTCTGAAATTGAGGCAATAATTAATAGCCTACCAACCAAAAACAGTCCAGGACCAGAAGGACTCATGGCTGAATTCTACCAGAGGTAAAAGAAGGAGTTCGTACCATTTCTTCTGAAACTATTCCAATCAACAGAAAAAGAGGGAATCCTCCCTATCTCATTTTATGAGGCCAACATAATCCTGATATCAAAGCCTGACAGAGATACAACATAAAAAGAGAATTTTAGACCAATATCCCTGATGAACATCGATGCAAAAATCCTCAAGAAAATACTGGCAAACTGGATCCAGCAGCACATCAAAAAGCTTATCCACCATGATCAAGTGGGCTTCATCCCTGGGATGCAAGGCTGCTTCAACATTCGCAAATCAATAAACGTAATCCAGCATATAAACAGAACCAAAGACAAAAACCACATGATTATCTCAATAGATGCAGAAAAGGCCTTTGACAAAATTCAACAGCCCTTCATGCTAAAAACTCTCAATAAATTTGATATTGATGGAACATATCTCAAAATCATAAGAGCTATTTATGACAAACCCACAGCCAATATCATACGGAATGGGCAAAAACTGAAAAAATTCCCTTTGAAAACTGACACAAGACAGGGATGCCCTCTCTCACCACTCCTATTCAACATAGTGTTGGAAATTCTGGTTAGGGCAATCAGGCAACAGAAAGAAAGAAAGAAATTAAGGGTATTCAGTCAGGAAAAGAAGAAGTCAGATTGTCCCTGTTTGCAGTTGACATCATTGTATATTTAGAAAACCCCATTGTCTCAGCCCAAAATCTCCTTAAGCTGATAAGAAACTTCAGAAAAGTCTCAGGACACAAAATTAATGTGCAAAAATCACAAGCATTGGTATACACCAGTAACAGACAAAACAGAGCGCCAAATCAGTAATGAACTTCCATTCACAATTGCTTCAAAGAGAATAAAATACCTAGGAATCCAACTTACAAGGGATGTAAAGGACCTCTTCAAGGAGAACTACAAACCACTGCTCAGTGAAATCAAAGAGGACAGAAACAAATGGAAGAACATACCATGCTCATGGATTGGAAGAATCAATATTGTGAAAATGACAATACTGCCCAAGGTAATTTATAGATTCAATGCCGTCCCCATCAAGCTACCAATGAGTTTCTTCACAGAATTGGAAAAAACTGCTTAAAGTTCGTATGGAACCAAAAAAGAGCCTGCATCTCCAAGACAATCCTAAGTCAAAAGAACAAAGCTGGAGGCATCACGCTACCTGACTTCAAACTATACTACAAGGCTACAGTAACCAAAACAGCATGGTACTGGTACCGAAACAGAGATATAGACCAATGGAACAGAACAGAGTCGTCAGAAATAATACCACACATCTACAGCCATCTGATCTTTGATAAGCCTGAGAAAAACAAGAAATGGGGAAAGGATTCCCTATTTAATAAATGGTGCTGGGAAAATTGACTAGCCATAAGTAGAAAGCCGAAACTGGATCCTTTCCTTACTCCTTATACGAAAATATTAAAACAAGATGGATTAGAGACTTAAATGTTAGACCTAATATCATAAAAACCCTAGAAGAAAACCTAGGTAAAACCATTCAGGACATAGGCGTTGGCAAGCACTTCATGTCTAAAACACCAAAAGCAACGGCAACAAAATCCCAAATTGACAAATGGGATCTAATGAAGCTAAAGAGCTTCTGCACAGCAAAAGGAACTACCATCAGAGTGAACACGCAACCTACAGAATGGGAGAAATTTGTGGCAATCTACTCATCTGACAAACGGCTAATATCCAGAACCTACAAAGAACTCAAACAAATTTACAAGAAAAAAACAAACAACCCCATCAAAAAGTGGGCAAAATATACGAATAGACATTTCTCAAAAGAAGACATTCATACAGCCAACAGACACATGAAAAAATGTTCATCATCGCTGGCAATCAGAAAAATTCAAATCAAAACCACAATGAGATACCATCTCACACCAGTTAGAATGGCAATCATTCAAAAGTCAGGAAAGGGGGGCGGAGCAAGATGGCCGAATAGGAACAGCTCCAGTCTCCAACTTCCAGCGTGAGCGACACAGAAGACCGGTGATTTCTGCATTTTCAACTGAGGTACTGGGTTCATCTCACTGGGGAGTGCCGGACGATCGGTGCTGGTCAGCTGCTGCGGCCCGACCAGCGAGAGCTGAAAAAGGGCGAGGCATTGCCTCACCTGGGAAGCGCAAGGGGGAAGGGAATCCCTTTTCCTAGCCAGGGGAACTGAGACACACAACACCTGGAAAATCGGGTAACTCCCACCCCAATACTGCGCTTTAAGCAAACAGGCACACCAGGAGATCATATCCCACACCTGGCTGGGAGGGTCCCACACCCACGGAGCCTCCCTCATTGCTAGCACAGCAGTCTGTGATCTACCGGCAAGGCAGTAGCGAGGCTGGGGGAGAGGCGCCCGCCATTGCTGAGGCTTAAGTAGGTAAACAAAGCTGCTGGGAAGCTCGAACTGGGTGGAGCTCACAGCAGCTCAAGGAAACATGCCTGTCTCTGTAGACTCCACCTCTGGGGACAGGGCAATAACAAACACAGCCTAAACCTCTGCAGAAGCAAACGACTCTGTCTGACAGCTTTGAAGAGAGCAGTGGATCTCCCAACACGGAGGTTGAGATCTGAGAAGGGACAGACTGCCTGCTCAAGTGGGTCCCTGACCCCTGAGTAGCCTAAATGGGAGACATCCCCCACTAGGGGCAGTCTGACACCCCACACCTCACAGGGTGGAGTACACCCCTGAGACGAAGCCTCCAAAGCAAGAATCAGACAAGTACACTCGTGTTCAGCAATATTCTATCTTCTGCAGCCTCTGCTGCTGACACCCAGGCAAACAGGGTCTGGAGTGGACCTCAAGCAATCTCCAACAGACCTACAGCTGAGGGTCCTGACTGTTAGAAGGAAAACTATCAAACAGGAAGGACACCCACACCAAAACCCCATCAGTACATCACCATCATCATCAAAGACCAGAGGCAGATAAAACCACAAAGATGGGGAAAAAGCAGGGCAGAAAAGCTGGAAATTCAAAAAATAAGAGCACACCTCCCCCGGCAAAGGAGCGCAGCTCATCGCCAGCAACGGATCAAAGGTGGACGGAGAATGACTTTGACGAGATGAGAGAAGAAGGCTTCAGTCCATCAAATTTCTCAGAGCTAAAGGAGGAATTACGTACCCAGCGCAAAGAAACTAAAAATCTTGAAAAAAAAAGTGGAAGAATTGATGGCTAGAGTAATTCATGCAGAGAAGGTCCTAAACGAAATGAAAGAGATGAAAACCATGACACGAGAAATACGTGACAAATGCACAAGCTTCAGTAACTGACTCGATCAACTGGAAGAAAGAGTATCTGCGATTGAGGATCAAATGAATGAAATGAAGCGAGAAGAGAAACCAAAAGAAAAAAGAAGAAAAAGAAATGAACAAAGCCTGCAAGAAGTATGGGATGATGTAAAAAGACCAAATCTACGTCTGATTGGGGTGCCTGAAAGTGACGGGGAAAATGGAACCAAGTTGGAAAACACTCTTCAGGATATCATCCAGGAGAACTTCCCCAACATAGTAGGCCAGGCCAACATTCAAATCCAGGAAATACAGAGAACGCCAGAAAGATACTCCTCGAGAAGAGCAACTCCAAGACACATAATTGCCAGATTCACCAAAGTTGAAATGAAGGAAAAAATCTTAAGGGCAGCCAGAGAGAAAGGTCGGGTTACCCACAAAGGGAAGCCCATCAGACTAACAGCAGATCTCTCGGCACAAACTCTCCAAGCCAGGAGAGAGTGGGGGCCAATATTCAACATTCTTAAAGAAAAGAATTTTAAACCCAGAATTTCATATCCAGCCAAACTAAGTTTCATAAGTGAAGGAGAAGTAAAATCCTTTACAGATAAGCAAATGCTTAGAGATTTTGTCACCACTAGGCCAGCCTTACAAGAGACCCTGAAGGAAGCACTAAACATGGAAAGGAACAACCGGTACCAGCCATTGCAAAAACATGCCAAAATGTAAAGACCATCGAGGCTAGGAAGAAACTGCATCAACTAACGAGCAAAATAACCAGTTAATATCATAATGGCAGGATCAAGTTCACACATAACAATCTTAACCTTAAATGTAAATGGACTAAATGCTCCAATTAAAAGACACAGACTGGCAAACTGGATCAAGAGTCAAGACCCATCAGTCTGCTGTATTCAGGAGACCCATCTCACACGCAGAGACATACATAGGCTCAAAATAAAGGGATAGAGGAAGATTTACCAAGCAAATGGAGAACAAAAAAAAGCGGGGGTTGAAATACTAGTCTCTGATAAAACAGACTTTAAACCATCAAAGATCAAAAGAGACAAAGAAGGCCATTACATAATGGTAAAGGGATCAATTCAACAGGAAGAGCTAACTATCCTAAACATATATGCACCCAAAACAGGAGCACCCAGATTCATAAAGCAAGTCCTTAGAGACTTACAAAGAGACTTAGACTCTCATACAATAATAATGGGAGACTTCAACACTCCACTGTCAACATTAGACATATCAACGAGACAGAAAGTTAACAAGGATATCCAGGAATTGAACTCAGCTCTGCAGCAAGCAGACCTAATAGACATCTATCGAACTCTCCACCCCAAATCAACAGAATATACATTCTTCTCAGCACCACATCGTACTTACTCCAAAATCGACCGCGTAATTGGAAGTAAAGTACTGCTCAGCAAATGTACAAGAACAGAAATTATAACAAGGACTAAGGACTAAGGAACTCAATGAAAACCGCTCAACTACATGGAAACTGAACAACCTGCTCCTGAATGACTACTGGGTACATAACGAAATGAAGGCAGAAATAAAGATGTTCTTTGAAACCAATGAGAACAAAGATACAACATACCAGAATCTCTGGGACACATTTAAAGCAGTGTGTAGAGGGAAATTATAGCACTAAATGCTCACAAGAGAAAGCAGGAAAGATCTAAAATTGACACTCTAACATCGCAATTAAAAGAACTAGAGAAGCAAGAGCAAACACATTCGAAAGCTAGCAGAAGGCAAGAAATAACTAAGATCAGAGCAGAACTGAAGGAGATAGAGACACAAAAAACTCTCCAAAAAATCAATGAATTCAGGAGTTGGTTTTTTGAAAAGATCAACAAAATTGACAGACAACTAGCAAGACTAATAAAGAAGAAAAGAGAGAAGAATCAAATAGACACAATTAAAAATGATAAAGGGGATATCACCACCGACCCCACAGAAATACAAACTACCATCAGAGAATACTATAAACACCTCTACGTAAATAAACTGGAAAATCTAGAAGAAATGGATAATTTCCTGGACACTTACACTCTTCCAAGACTAAACCAGGAAGAAGTTGAATCCCTGAATAGACCAATAGTAGGCTCTGAAATTGAGGCAATAATTAATAGCCTACCAACCAAAAAAAGTCCAGGACCAGATGGATTCACAGCTGAATTCTACCAGAGGTATGAGGAGGATTTGGAACCATTCCTTCTGAAACTATTCCAATCAATAGAAAAAGAGGGAATCCTCCCTAACTCATTTTATGAGGCCAACATCATCCTGATACCAAAGCCTGGCAGAGACACAACAAAAAAAGAGAATTTTAGACCAATATCCCTGATGAACATCGATGCAAAAATCCTCAATAAAATACTGGCAAACCGGATTCAGCAACACATCAAAAAGCTTATCCACCATGATCAAGTGGGCTTTACCCTGGGATGCAAGGCTGGTTCAACATTCGCAAATCAATAAACATAATCCAGCATATAAACAGAACCAAAGACAAGAACCACATGATTATCTCCGTAGATGCAGAAAAGGCTTTTGACAAATTTCAACAACCCTTCATGCTAAAAACGCTCAATAAATTCGGTATTGATGGAACGTACCTCAAAATAATAAGAGCTATTTACAATAAACCCACAGCCAATATCATACTGAATGGGCAAAAACTGGAAAAATTCCCTTTGAAAACTGGCACAAGACAGGGATGCCCTCTCTCACCACTCCTATTCAACATAGTGTTGGAAGTTCTGGCTAGGGAAATTAGGCAAGAGAAAGAAATCAAGGGTATTCAGTTAGGGAAAGAAGAAGTCAAACTGTCCCTGTTTGCAGATGACATGATTGTATATTTAGAAAACCCCATTGTCTCAGCCCAAAATCTCCTTAAGCTGATAAGCAACTTCAGCAAAGTCTCAGGATACAAAATTAATGTGCAAAAATCACAAGCATTCCTATACACCAGTAACAGACAAACAGAGAGCCAAATCAGGAATGAACTTCCATTCACAATTGCTTCAAAGAGAATAAAATACCTAGGAATCCAACTGACAAGGGATGTAAAGGACCTCTTCAAGGAGAACTACAAACCACTGCTCAGTGAAATCAAAGAGGACACAAACAAATGGAAGATCATACCATGCTCATGGATAGGAAGAATCAATATCGTGAAAATGGCCATACTGCCCAAGGTAATTTATAGATTCAATGCCATCCCCATCAAGCTACCAATGAGTTTCTTCGCAGAATTGGAAAAAACTGCTTTAAAGTTCATATGGAACCAAAAAAGAGCCTGCATCTCCAAGACAATCCTAAGTCAAAAGAACAAAGCTGGAGGCATCACGCTACCTGACTTCAAACTATACTACAAGGCTACAGTAACCAAAACAGCATGGTACTGGTACCAAAACAGAGATATAGACCAATGGAACAGAACCGAGTCCTCAGAAATAATACCACACATCTACAGCCATCTGATCTTTGACAAACCTGAGAGAAACAAGAAATGGGGAAAGGATTCCCTAGTTAATAAATGGTGCTGGGAAAATTGGCTAGCCATAAGTAGAAAGCTGAAACTGGATCCTTTCCTTACTCCTTATACGAAAATTAATTCAAGATGGATTAGAGACTTAAATGTTAGACCTAATACCATAAAAATCCTAGAGGAAAACCTAGGTAGTACCATTCAGGACATAGGCATGGGCAAAGACTTCATGTCTAAAACACCAAAAGCAACGGCAGCAAAAGACAAAATTGACAAATGGGATCTCATTAAACTAAAGAGCTTCTGCACAGCAAAAGAAACTACCATCAGAGTGAACAGGCAACCTACAGAATGGGAGAAAATTTTTCCAATCTGCTCATCTGACAAAGGGCTAATATCCAGAACCTACAAAGAACTCAAAGAAATTTACAAGAAAAAAACAAACAACCCCATCAAAAAGTGGGCAAAGGATATGAACAGACATTTCTCAAAAGAAGACATTCATACAGCCAACAGACACTTGAAAAAATGCTCATCATCACTGGCCATCAGAGAAATGCAAATCAAAACCACAATGAGATACCATCTCACACCAGTTAGAATGGCAATCATTCAAAAGTCAGGAAACAACAGGTGCTGGAGAGGATGTGGAGAAATAGGAACACTTTTACACTGTTGGTGGGATTGTAAACTAGTTCAACCATTATGGAAAACAGTATGGCGATTCCTCAAGGATCTAGAACTAGATGTACCATATGACCCAGCCATCCCATTACTGGGTATATACCCAAAGGATTATAAGTTATGCTGCTCTAAAGACACATGCACACGTATGTTTATTGCAGCACTATTCACAATAGCAAAGACTTGGAATCAACCCAAATGTCCATCAGTGACAGATTGGATTAAGAAAATGTGGCACATATACACCATGGAATACTATGCAGCCATAAAAAAGGATGAGTTTGTGTCCTTTGTAGGGAGATGGATGCAGCTGGAAACCATCATTCTTAACAAACTATCACAAGAACAGAAAACCAAACACCGCATGTTCTCACTCATAGGTGGGAACTGAACAATGAGATCACTTGGACTCAGGAAGGGGAACATCACACACAGGGGCCTATCATGGGGAGGGGAGAGAGGGGAGGGATTGCATTGGGAGTTATACCTGATGTAAATGATGAGTTGATGGGTGCAGCACACCAACATGGCACAAGTATACATATGTAACAAACCTGCACATTATGCACATGTACCCTACAACTTAAAGTATAATAATAATAAATAAATTTAAAAAAAAAAAGAGTAAAAAAAATAAAACAAAAGTCAGGAAACAACAGGTGCTGGAGAGGATGTGGAGAAATAGGAACACTTTTACACTGTTGGTGGGATTGTAAACTAGTTCAACCATTATGGAAAATAGTATGGCGATTCCTCAAGGATCTAGATCTAGAAGTACCATATAACCCAGCCATCCCATTACTGGGTCTATACCCAAAGGATTATAAATCATGCTGCTACAAAGACACATGCACATGTATGTTTATTATGGCACTATTCCCAATAGCAAAGACTTGGAATCAACCCAAATGTCCATCAGTGACAGACTGGATTAAGAAAATGTGGCACATATACACTATGGAATACTATGCAGCCATAAAAAAGGATGAGTTTGTGTTCTTTGTAGGGACATGGATGAAGCTGGAAACCATCATTCTCAGCAAACTGTCGCAAGAACAGAAAACCAAACACCACATGTTCTCACTCATATTTGGGAACTGGACAATGAGATCACTTGGACTCGGGAAGGGGAACATCACACACCGGGGCCTATCACAGGGAGGAGGGACGGGGGAGAGATTGCATTGGAGTTATACCTGTTGTAAATGACGAGTTGATGGGTGCTGACGAGTTGATGGGTGCAGCACAGCAACATGGCACAAGTATACATATGTAACAAACCTGCACGTTATGCACTTGTACCCTAGAACTTAAAGTATAATAAAAAAAAAAAAAGAAGAAGAAAATACTGGCACACCAAATCCAGCAGCGCATTAAAAAGCTTATCCACAATGATCAAGTGGGCTTCATCCCCAGGATGCAAGGCTGGTTCAACATATGCAAATCAATAAATGTAATCCCGCATATAAACAGAATCAAAGACAAAAACCACGTGATTATTTCAATAGATGCAGGAAAAGGCCTTTGACAAAATTCAGCAGCCTTTCACCTAAAAATTAGGCCCAGTATGCATTAGCTATTTTTCCTGATGTTCTTCACCAACAGTGTCTCAGCTCATTGCAACCTCCACCTCCCAGGTTCAAGCAATTCTCCTGGCTCAGCCTCCTGAGTAGCTGGGATTACAGGAACACACCACCACACGTGGTTAATTTCTTGTATTTTTAGTAGAGATGGGGTATTACCCTGTTGGCCATGCTGGTGTTGAACTCCTGACCTCTGGTGATCCGCTCACCTAGGCCTCCCAAAATGCTAAGATTACAAGTGTGAGCCACCATGCCTGGCCCATTTCTTCTAGATTTCCTAGTTTACTTGCATAGAGCTGTTTAGCGTATTCTTTGATGCTAGAAGGCTACAGCAAGAAAAACAGCATGGGAATGGTACCAAAATAGACACATAGACCAACGGAACAGAATAGAGAGACCGGAAATAGAGCTGCATACCTAAAACGATGTGATCTTCAACAATGGGAAAAAAAAAAAAAGCAATGGGTAAAGACCTCCTTATTTAATAAATGGTGCTGGGATAACTAGCTAGCCATAAACAGAAGATTGAACTGGACACCCTCCTTACACAATATACAAAAATCAACTCAAGATGGATTAAAGACTAAAATATAAAACCCAAAACTGTAAAATTCCTTAAAGAAATCCTGGGAAATACCATTCTGAACTTAGGCTTCGGCAAAGATTTCATGATAGAGACACCAAAACAATTGCACAACAAACAAAAATGGACAAATACGATCTAATTAACAACTGCACTACATTCCCAGCAATGATTCTTAATTACGGTGAAATGGATGCAATGACAGAAATAAAATTCAGAATATGAATAAGAATGAAGATCAACATTCAGGAGTAAGTTGAAATTCAATCCAAGGATTGTAAGAAACACAATAAAGTAATACGGCAGATGAAAGACAAAGTGGCCATTTTAAGAAATAACCAACCTGAGTTGATAGATCTGAACAACTTATTTCAATAATTTTATAACACAATTGCAAATATTAACAGCAGAATCAACCAAACTGTGAAAAGAATTCCAGATGCTCTTTGAAACATCTCAGTCAGACAAAAATTTTAAAAAGAATAATTAACAATGAACAAAACCTCCAAGAAGTATGGGATTATGCAAAGAGACCAAATCTATTGGCATTCCTGAAAGACAAGGAGATCAAGCAAGCAACTTGAAAAACATATCTCGGCCGGGCGCGGTGGCTCAAGCCTGTAATCCCAGCACTTTGGGAGGCCGAGACGGGCAGATCACGAGGTCAGGAGATCGAGACCATCCTGGCTAACACAGTGAAACCCCGTCTCTACTAAAAAAATACAAAAAACTAGCTGGGCGAGGTGGCAGGCGCCTGTAGTCCCAGCTACTGGGGAGGCTGAGGCAGGAGAATGGTGCAAACCCGGGAGGCGGAGCTTGCAGTGAGCTGAGATCCTGCCACTGCACTCCAGCCTGGGCGACAGAGCGAGACTCCATCTCAAAAAAAAAAAAAAGAAAGAAAGAAAAACATATCTCAGGATATCATCTATGAAAAATTTTCCCAACCTTGCTAGAGAGACCAACATTCAAATTCAGGAAGTGCAGAAAACCCAGTGAAATAATACAGAAGAAAATCATCTCCAAGAAACTCATCAGATTATTGTGTCAAAATGAAAGAAAAAATATTAAATGCAACTGGAAAGAAGAGGCAGGTCACCTACAAAGGAACCACACCAGGCGATATTTTATGTGGAATTCCAGGAAGAGATAGAGCTTTGCCAGATGACAATAATAAGGGTGGAGAGATAGATTTCAGGCATAGATATAGTGGGCAATTAATGCTGTATGCTTTAAATTTTACTGATAGGTAAAATTCTATTCCTCCTGGGCTCCAGTATTCTCAGTAACATGTAGCTTTACAGGTTATGATTTGTTTGGGTTTGGTTTGTTTTTGCTAACAAAAAAATTGTAGACAAGTTTTAAAATTGTAAGTATTTATAATTCATTTAAAAATCTGAAAAAAAAAAAAAAGGAGATCTCTCATTTTCCCTACAGCTGTGTAAGAAAATTGTTCTGCAGCACAAACCCAATCCAATAGGCTTATTTAGTTGGGTGTAACATTTAGAACATTTGTAACAATAACAATTTTATTTTTTCTACACAACATGGTGTCCTGTGCAAATATTCTGGAGTCTTACTAATTTGTTTCATTCTCTGTTAATAGGAATGTGTCCTTGAAAGAAAATTTGAATAAGGGATTGTGTATAAATGCCTAATTTTTATAAAAATGTTACCAGGTTCAATAAAAGTATCCTTAGAGGAGAAACAAATAATTCTGATTTGTTGTCATGTTTGAAACTTTTTTTTTTTGCCCTAGCAATAATGTTTTGATTGATATTTCTGTGTTCCTAAAAAGTATAAAGATTTGTAAAACTTGCTCAACAAAATTAGAAAAGGCCCATGGCTAACATTCTTTTTCTCACACATGCATGATAAAAGACATGTCTAAAAATAGACTAGATTTTTTATTTTAGCGAGGTATAGCCTTATTTTATTTAAATAAACAGTATTGGCTCAAAGAAAGCTTTTATGCTTAGGCACTCATGCTGTAGTTTGGGAATTGTGACGAGGACAAAAGCAATAAGATAATATAATGAGCAAAAGCAGTCACAAAAGATGAAATTGGAAAACTTGAGGCTTGAGAAAGGCTGTGAATGCTATTCTAAAACGTTTGGAAATACTTTTATACATGTATTTCTTTTTCAGTTTACTCTCTTTAAATAGAATACTAAAAATTTTTCTTATTTTCAGTTTACATTAAAATAGAAACATGAAGAACTGAGAGCTCTTTGGAGATTCTGTACTACCAGTTGTTAAAGAACATAATAACAAGATTATTGAAGTTTCCAGGTTCACCATCCTAGTTTCATATGCTCCCAAAGAATCCCATCTCTTTCCCATACTATAGACAACTGGGATCACATCAAGTTACAAAGCTTTCTCACAGTAATGTAAACAATCAACAAAGTGAAGAGACAACCCATAGAGTACAAGAAAATGTTTGCAAACTACCCATCTGACAAGTGATTAATAACTAGAATATAAAGAGCTGAAGCAACACTATATAAATACATTAAATTTTGCCAATTTAAAAATGTGAAAAGACCTAAATAGACATTCCTGAGCAGCAGGCATACAAACAGCAAACAAACATATGAAAAAGTACTCAACATCACTGATCATCAGAAAAATGCAAGTGAAAACTGCAATGTAATATCATCTAATTCCAGTTAAAATGTCTTTTATCCAAAAGTCATACAATAACAAATGCTGGCAAGAATGTGGGGAAAACAGAACACTTGTATACTGTTAGTGGGAACGTAAATTAGTACAATCACCACAGAGAACAATTTGGGGGTTCCTCAAAAACCTAAAAATAGAGCTACCATATGATCCAGCAATGCCACTCCTATGTATATACCTGAGAGAAAGAAAATCAAGATATTGAAAAGGTATCTTACTCCTATGTATATTGAAGCACCATTAATGATAATCAAGATTTGGAAGCAACCTAATGTTCACAAACAGATGGAGATATAGAGTAGAAGCATGGCTTCCAGAGGCTAGGAAGAGTAGTGAAAGGATCGGTGGGGGAATTAGGTATGATTAATAAGTACTAAATAATAGAAAGAATGAATACGAATTAGTGTTTGCTAGCACAAGGTGACTATAATAAAAATAATTTAATTGTACTGTTTTAAATAACTAAAGGAGTATAACTGGGCTCTTTTTAACACAACAGATAAATGCTTGAGGTGATGGATACTCTACTTACCCTGAGGTGAGCATTACACATTGCATGTCTGTGTCAAAATATCACAAGCAACACATAAATATATACACCTAGAATGTAACCACAAACATTAAAAATAAAGAGAAATGCTGAATGCAGATGGTCTAAATTATTTAATTAAAAGGCAAAGAGAGGGTGAGTGAATAAAGAAAGTTAAATATATGCTGTCTTAAAGAAATTCACTTTACCTATAAAGACACACACAGGCTAAAAGTGAAGTAGTAGAAAAGGATATTCCACGTAACTGGAAACCAGAAAAAAGAAGGAGTAGCTACACAGAAGTCAGATTTAAAAGACGATAAATCAAAACTATAAAAACAAAGATTGTCACTATATAATGATAAAGGGGCCAATTCAACAAGCAAATAAAACAAGTATAAGTATCTGTAACACCAACACCAACTCCAGAGCTCCGATGTATGGAAAGACAACATTAACATGTACCAGTCCATATCCATACTGCTATGAAGAAGTACCAAAGACTGGGTAATTTATGAAGAAAAAGAGGTTTAATGGACTCACAGTTCTATATGGCTGGGAAGGCCTCACAGTCATGGCAGAACACGATGGAGGGGCAAAGGCACATCTTACATGGCAGCAGCCGAGAGAGCATGTGCAGGGAACTGTGCTTTATAAAATCACCAGATCTCGTGAAACATATTCATTATCACAAGAACAGCACGGGAAAACCCACCCCCATGATTCAATTACTTCTCACCAGGTACCTCCAATGACACATGGGGATTGTGGGAGCTACAATTCAAGATGAGATTTAGGTGGAGACATGCACAAACCATATCAAATAAATCGCAAGGCAGAGACAAACTGCAAGACAATAATAATAGGGAATTTTTACATCCTTTTCTCAGTAATGGGAAAATAATCCAGACAGAAAATCAACAAAGAAATAGCAGAGTTAACTTACACACTAGATCAATTAGGTCTAACTGACATTTACAAAACTTTTCATCCAGCTGGTACAGAAGACATATTCTTTTCAGCAGCACATGGAACATTCTCCAGCTTAGATCATACATTAGGCCACAAAGCACATTTGAATATTTTTAAATAAAAAATTATATTAGAGGGCAGAGCAGGATGGCGGAATAGGAACAGCTCCAGTCTCCAACTCCCAGCACGAGCAACACAGAAGACCGGTGATTTCTGCATTTTCAACTGAGGTACTGGGTTCATCTCACTAGGGAGTGCCAGACAATCGGTGCTGGTCAGCTGCTGCAGCCCAACCAGCGAGAGCTGAAGCAGAGCGAGGCAACGCCTCACCTGGGAAGCACAAGGGGAAAGGTAATCCCTTTCACTAGCTAGGGGAACTCAGACACACAGTACCTGGAAAATTGGGTAACTCCCACCCCAATACTGTGCTTTTAGCAAACAGGCACACCAGGAGATTATATCCCACAACTGGCTGGGAGGGTCCCACGCCCACGGAGCCTCCCTCATTGCTAGCACAGCAGTCTGCGATCTAAACGCAAGGCAGCAGCGAGGCTGGGGGAGGGGTGCCCACCATTGCTGAGGCTTAAGTAGGTAAACAAACCAGCTGGAAAGCACGAACTGGGTGGAGCTCACAACAGCTCAAGGAAACCTGCCTGTCTCTGTAGACTCCACATCCGGGGACAGGGCACAGATAAACAACAACAAAAGCAGGAGAAACCTCTGCAGATACCAACGACTCTGTCTGACAGCTTTGAAGAGAGCAGTGGATCTCCCAAAACGAAGGTTGAGATCTGAGAAGGGACAGACTGCCTGCTCAAGTGGGTCCCAGACCCCTGAGTAGCCTAACTGGGAGACATCCCCCACTAGGGGCAGTCTGACACCCCACACCTCACAGGGTGGAGTATACCCCTGAGAGGAAGCCTCCAAAGCAAGAATCAGACAGGTACACTCGCTGTTCAGCAATATGCTATGTTCTGCAGCCTCTGCTGCTGACACCCAGGCAAACAGGGTCTGGAGTGGACCTCAAGCAATCTCCAACAGACCTGCAGCTGAGGGTCCTGATGACTAGAAGGAAAACTATCAAACAGGAAGGACACCTACACCAAAACCCCATCAGTACATCACCATCATCATCAAAGACCAGAGGCAGATAAAACCACAAAGATGGGGAAAAAGCAGGGCAGAAAAGCTGGAAATTCAAAAACTAAGAGCGCATCTAACCCAGCAAAGGAACGCAGCTCATCGCCAGCAACGGATCAAAGCCTGAAGGAGAATGACTTTGACGACATGAGAGAAGAAGGCTTCAGTCCATCAAACTTCTCAGAGCTACAGGAGGAATTACGTACCCAGGGCAAAGAAACTAAAAATCTTGAAAAAAAAGTGGAAGAATTGATGGCTAGAGTAATTCATGCAGAGAAGGTCCTAAACGAAATGAAAGAGATGAAAACCATGACACGAGAAATACGTGACAAAGGCACAAGCTTCAGTAACCGACTCGATCAACTGGAAGAAAGAGTATCTGCGATTGAGGATCAAATGAACGAAATGAAGCGAGAAGAGAAACCAAAAGAAAAAAGAAGAAAAAGAAATGAACAAAGCCTGCAAGAAGTATGGGATTATGTAAAAACACCAAATCTACGTCTGATTGGGGTGCCTGAAAGTGAGGGGGAAAATGGAACCAAGTTGGAAAACACTCTTCAGGATGTCATCCAGGAGAACAGCCCCAACCTAGTAGGGCAGGCCAACATTCAAATCCAAGAAATATAGAGAACGCCACAAAGATACTCCTCGAGAAGAGCAACCCCAAGACACATAATTGCCAGATTCACCAAAGTTGAAATGAAGGAAAAAATCTTAAGGGCAGCCAGAGAGAAAGGTCGGGTTACCCACAAAGGGAAGCCCATCAGACTAACAGCAGATCTCTCGGCAGAAACTCTACAAGCCAGAAGAGAGTGGGGGCCAATATTCAACATTCTTAAAGAAAAGAATTTTAAACCCAGAATTTCATATCCAGCCAAACTAAGTTTCATCAGTGAAGGAGAAATAAAATGCTTTACAGACAAGCAAATGCTTAGAGATTTTGTCACCACTAGGCCTGCCTTACAAGAGACCCTGAAGGAAGCACTAAACATGGAAAGGAACAACCGGTACCAGCCATTGCAAAAACATGCCAAAATGTAAAGAACATCGAGGCTAGGAAGAAACTGCATCAACTAACGAGCAAAATAACCAGTTAATATCATAATGGCAGGATCAAGTTCACACATAACAATCTTAACCTTAAATGTAAATGGACTAAATGTTCCAATTAAAAGACACAGACTGGCAAACTGGATAAAGAGTAAAGACCCATCAGTCTGCTGTATTCAGGAGACCCATTTCACATGCAGAGACATACATAGGCTCAAAATAAAAGGATGGAGGAAGATTTACCAAGCAAATGGAGAAAAAAAAAAAAGCAGGGGTTGCAATACTAGTCTCTGATAAAACAGACTTTCAACCATCAAAGATCAAAAGAGACAAAGAAGGCCATTACATAATAGTAAAGGGATCAATTTAACAGGAAGAGCTAACTATCCTAAATATATATGCACCCAATACAGGAGCAACCAGATTCATAAAGCAAGTCCTTAGAGACTTACAAAGAGACTTAGACTCCCATACAATAATAATGGGAGACTTCAACACTCCACTGGCAACATTAGACAGATCACCGAGACAGAAAGTTAACAAGGATATCCAGGAATTGAACTCAGCTCTGCAGCAAGCAGACCTAATAGACATGTATAGAACTCTCCACCACAAATCAACAGAATATACATTCTTCTCAGCACCACATCGTACTTACTCCAAAATTGACCACATAGTTGGAAGTAAAGCACTCCTCAGCAAATGTACAAGAACAGAAATTATAACAAACTGTCTCTCAGACCACAGTGCAATCAAACTAGAACTCAGGACTAAGAAACTCAATCAAAACCGCTCAACTACATGGACACTGAACAACCTGCTCCTGAATGACTACTGGGTACATAACGAAATGAAGGCAGAGATAAAGATGTTCTTTGAAACCAATGAGAACAAACATACAACATACCAGAATCTCTGGGACACATTTAAAGCAGTGTGTAGAGGGAAATTTATAGCACTAAATGCCCACAAGAGAAAGCAGGAAAGATCTAAAATTGACACTCTGACATCACAATTAAAAGAACTAGAGAAGTAAGAGCAAACACATTCAAAAGCTAGCAGAAGGCAAGAAATAACTAAGATCAGAGCAGAACTGAAGGAGATAGAGACACAAAAAACCCTCCAAAAAAATCAATGAATCCAGGAGTTGGTTTTTTGAAAAGATCAACAAAATTGACAGACCACTAGCAAGACTAATAAAGAAGAAAAGAGAGAAGAATCAAATAGACGCAATAAAAAATGATAAAGGGGATATCACCACCGATCCCACAGAAATACAAACTACCATCAGAGAATACTATAAATACCTCTATGCAAATAAACTAGAAAATCTAGAAGAAATGGATAATTTCCTGGACACTTATACTCTTCCAAGACTAAACCAGGAAGAATTTGGATCCCTGAATAGACCAATAGTAGGCTCTGAAATTGAGGCAATAATTAATAGCCTACCAACCAAAAAAAGTCCAGGACCAGATGGATTCACAGCTGAATTCTACCAGAGGTACAAGGAGGAGCTGGTACCATTCCTTCTGAAACTATTCCAATCAATAGAAAGAGAGGGAATCCTCCCTAACTCATTTTATGAGGCCAACATCATCCTGATACCAAAGCCTGGCAGAGACACAACATAAAAAGAGAATTTTAGACCAATATCCCTGATGAACATCGATGCAAAAATCCTCAATAAAATACTGGCAAACCGGATTCAGCAACACATCAAAAAGCTTATCCATCATGATCAAGTGGGCTTCATCCCTGGGATGCAAGGCTGGTTCAACATTCGCAAATCAATAAACATAATCCAGCATATAAACAGAACCAAAGATAAGAACCACATGATTATCTCAATAGATGCAGAAAAGGCTTTTGACAAAATTCAACAGCCCTTCATGCTAAAAACGCTCAATAAATTCGGTATTGATGGAACGTACCTCAAAATAATAAGAGCTATTTATGACAAACCCACAGCCAATATCATACTGAATGGGCAAAAACTGGAAAAATTCTCTTTGAAAACTGGCACAAGACAGGGATGCCCTCTCTCACCACCCCTATTCAACATAGTGTTGGAAGTTCTGGCTAGGGCAATCAGGCAAGACAAAGAAATCAAGGGTATTCAGTTAGGAAAAGGAGAAGTCAAATTGTCCCTGTTTGCAGATGACATGATTGTATATTTAGAAAACCCCATTGTCTCAGTCCAAAATCTCCATAAGCTCGTAAGCAACTTCATCAAAGTCTCAGGATACAAAATTAATGGGCAAAAATCACAAGCATTCTTATACACCAGCAACAGACAAACAGAGAGCCAAATCAGGAATGAACTTCCATTCACAATTGCTTCAAAGAGAATAAAATACCTAGGAATCCAACTGACAAGGGATGTAAAGGACCTCTTCAAGGAGAACTACAAACCACTGCTCAGTGAAATCAAAGAGGACGCAAACAAATGGAAGAACATACCATACTCATGGATTGGAAGAATCGATATCGTGAAAATGACCATACTGCCCAAGGTAATTTATAGATTCAATGCCATTCCCATCAAGCTACCAATGAGTTTCTTCACAGAATTGGAAAAAACTGCTTTAAAGTTCATATGGAACCAAAAAAGAGCCCACATCTCCAAGACAATCCTAAGTCAAAAGAACAAAGCTGTAGGCATCACGCTACCTGACTTCAAACTATACTACAAGGCTACAGTAACCAAAACAGCATGGTACTGGTACCAAAACAGAGATATAGACCAATGGAACAGAACAGAGTCCTCAGAAATAATACCACACATCTACAGCCATCCGATCTTTGACAAACCTGAGAGAAACAAGAAATGGGGAAAGGATTCCCTATTTAATAAATGGTGCTGGGAAAATTGGCTAGCCAGAAGTAGAAAGCTGAAACTGGATCCTTTCCATACTCCTTATATGAAAATTAATTCAAGATGGATTAGAGACTTAAATGCTAGACCTAATACCATAAAAACCCTAGAGGAAAACCTAGGTAGTACCATTCAGGACATAGGCATGGGCAAATACTTCATGTCTAAAACACCAAAAGCAACGGCAGCAAAAGCCAAAATTGACAAATGGGATCTCATTAAACTAAAGAGCTTCTGCACAGCAAAAGAAACTACCATCAGAGTGAACAGGCAACCTACAGAATGGGAGAAAATTGTTGCAATCTACTCATGTGACAAAGGGCTAATATCCAGAACCTACAAAGAACTCAAACAAATTTACAAGAAAAAAACAAACAACCCCATCAAAAAGTGGGCAAAGGATATGAACAGACATTTCTCAAAAGAAGACATTCATACAGCCAACAGACACATGAAAAAATGCTCATCATCACTGGCCATCAGAGAAATGCAAATCAAAACCACAATGAGATACCATCTCACACCAGTTAGAATGGCAATCATTCAAAAGTCAGGAAACAACAGGTGATAGAGAGGATGTGGAGAAATAGGAACACTTTTACACTGTTGGTGGGATTGTAAACTAGTTCAACCATTATGGAAAACAGTATGGCGATTCCTCAAGGATCTAGAACTAGATGTACCATATGACCCAGCCATCCCATTACTGGGTATATACCCAAAGGATTATAAATCATGCTGCTATAAAGACACATGCACATGTATGTTTATTGCGGCACTATTCACAATAGCAAAGACTTGGAATCAACCCAAATGTCCATGAGTGACAGACTGGATTAAGAAAATGTGGCACATATACACCATGGAACACTATGCAGTCATAAAAATGGATGAGTTTGTGTCCTTTGTAGGGACATGGATGAAGCTGGAAACTATCATTCTTAGCCAACTATCACAAGAACAGAAAACCAAACACCACATGTTCTCACTCATATTTGGGAACTGAAGAATGAGATCACTTGGACTCGGGAAGGGGAACATCACACACCGGGGCCTATCATGGGGAGGGGTGTGGGAGGGATTGCATTGGGAGTTATACCTGATGTAAATGACGAGTTGATGGGTGCTAACGAGTTGATGGGTGCAGCACACCAACATGGCACAAGTATACATATGTAACAAACCTGCACATTATGCACATGTACCCTAGAACTTAAAGTATAATAATAATACAAAAAATTATATTAAACATCTTTTCTGACCACAATGAAATAAAACTACAAATGAATAACTAGAGGAACCTCAGAAAATACAAAAACACTTGGAAATTAAACAACATGTTCCTGAACCAGCAATGGGTCAGTGAAGAAGTTAAGAAAAAAACCTTTTTAAATTCTCAATTCAGGAAGATCAATATTACTGACTAGCTGCAGCTAGAACGTGCCTCTTTCACAGATAGAAACCAAAATATTGAGTAAATCTTCACACTTTGAACAAACTTTTGAGAAAGAGCACTGAAATTTGGCAGAGAGCTAATGGGGAATATTAATTAGTGAAGATAGAGGAAGCAGGGCTTTCTGCTCAAAGTTACTGAGCAGAAAGGCCATCCCCTGAATCCAGATCCAAGAAGCGGGTGAGTAAGGGGACTCTGGGGATTCACATTTTGACCATGAACCTCTGCAATCTTTTTTTATATATATATACTCTAAGTTCTATGGTACATGTGCATAACGTGCAGGTTTGTTACATATGTATATATGTGCCATGTTGGTGTGCTGCAGCCATCAACTCGTCAGCACCCATCAACTCGTCATTTACATCAGGTATAACTCCCAATGCAATCCCTCTCCCCTCCCCCCTCCCCATAATAGGCCCCGGTGTGTGATGTTCCCCTTCCTGATAACCATAGGAGATTTCCACAACCCCTTCAGACCTCCCGACTGGCAGAGGGAGCTGTTTCTTGACCACACAGCAGCACTGCTCAAACTCATGTGAAGCCCCAAAGGCTTCCATGCACTGGGTAGCTGCAGCAAAATGTGATTCTGGGTGCCCATCTATAAGGGCTCTGCATAATGCCTGAGTTGTTGCTGTTGCTGTTATCTGACAGAAGGGGGAGTGAGCAGAGTTCCAGGCACTCTCACACACACCACGGACAGATTACACCACCATTGCTGTGGACCAAGGTGCATTCAAACCATGTACCCCACACTGGCCAGTTCCTCTCAAGACTGCCCACTTGGCTGTTCCCACAGTGGGGAGGCCTACAGCATAGCCATCATTTCATTATTTGAGTAGTGTTTTGTGGTGACCTGGGAGAAGTTCAAACCTCTTTATTACGGTTAGTGCTTGGGCTTTGGAACCCCTTCAAGCATATCATACAGAGACCTGGAGACAAAATTTGCGATATAATCTTGAGCTGAGAAGGAGCCCGCACTGTCAGAACACAGAGAAGAATGTGATGCCTGTGCATGCTGTGGCATGGCAGCTGGGTAAGCCTTTCTTCATGAGGTCAAACTGGGAATGTCGTGGCCTAATAGCCAGAATTTCTGCCGCACATGGCCGTCTCATAACCTGGGACAGCTTGGTGATCAGAATGCAGACTTCTTGGGTTTAAACTAACCAACCTGACCTGCTGCCAGTGGCTGGACACTGTAGAGAGGCCCAAGGGGTTAGGATGTGACAGCTTGGTGAGTCTCACTCCTCTTCCCCTGCGCAGGCTCTGTGGCACAGGAGATGCACTCCACCCCTTTTTGGGGGTTGCTGAGGGCTGCTCCTAGACCCCCACCAAGGTTGGCACTGATACGTATCTTGGAGGTCTTGTTTACATGGTTCCCTGACTCACCACTAGCAGATTTATCCCCTCTACCTACCTTCGTGGTGGAGCATGGGACAAGGACACTGGGAGCTCCAATGCTGTGCCTATTGCCCAGGACAGCAGGGCATTTCCCCTGATTAACAAGGCCAAGTAAAAACCCCACTGCCACTGCCACTGCCACAGCTGCCTCTCTCCTGCAAGCACCACCTACCGGCCAGGAAGTCAACCTGCCTTACTGTTAAAAACTATCTGACACTATTGTACAGCACTTTATTCACAATTGCCACCAACTGGCCCATAAAGTGAATTATGCAACCTAATATACTGCTGATAGAAGTACACAACACTAGGGAATAGGATAGTCCTCTTGAGACCTCCATCTGCCCATATCTGCAGGAAACAGTAAGCCTACTAACATATACAGTACACTACTATAAAAACTTACAAACAACCCACATTTAGGTAAACCACTACATTAAAGTTATCTATAACCAAGG
This sequence comes from Macaca fascicularis, assembly GCF_037993035.2. Classification (NCBI taxonomy): domain Eukaryota; kingdom Metazoa; phylum Chordata; class Mammalia; order Primates; family Cercopithecidae; genus Macaca; species Macaca fascicularis. Next base: position 56,957,194 of record NC_088395.1, on the reverse strand, counting down.
AATTTATACGGAGCCTTGGTCCCCTAAAGATAGAAACAAGGAAAACCAAAGGTCCAGAATATGCAGCAGATATACTCTTAACGAGGAAACAGTTACACTATTAAGGGAAAAAATCAACAGTTACACTCTTAAAGAGAAAAACATTTTAATTCAAAATTAAAAATAAGAAGTGGCAGCTTACCCAGATAAAAAGAAATGAGTGTAATAACTTCAGGATCATGAAAAAGTAGTGCTGTGATTCCCCAGAGATCACACTAGCTTTCTAGCAATGTATCCTAAACAAAATACAAACTCTGAAATGACAGATGATGAAATAAAAATATGGATTGTAATGAAGCTCAATGAGATGCAAGAGAAAATTGAAAACCAACACACAAAAAAGCAGAAAAACAATTCAGAATATATATATAACAAATATAATTTCTGGAAATAAAAATATCACCAAATAAATTTCAAAATGCCCACTTAAAAGCTTTAAGAACAGATGAAACCAAGCAAAAAAATTTCAGAGCATAATGACTGGTCTTTTGAATTAACAAAATCAGACAAAAATTTAAAAAAGAATTTTTAATAATGAACAAATATTTGAGAAACATGGCATTATTCAAAGTTACCGAACAGACATGTAACAGGCATTCCTAAGGAAAAAGAATAAGTAAAATGTTTGGAAAACACATCTGAGGAAATAATTCAGGATGTTTTCCCTGGTCTTCTTAGAAAGGCAGACATCCACATGGAAGAAACTCAGAAAACACACTGGAGATACTTTACAAAGTTAACATCAGCAAGGTATATTGTCATCAAACTAGCCAGTCAATGTCAATGAAAACATCTTAAGAGGACTGGAAAGAAGTGTCAAATCACCTATGAAAAAAATCTCTCTAATCAGAATAACAGCAGACCTCTCAGTAGAAACTTTAAAGGCCAGAAGAGATTGGGGCCTATTTTTAGCCTTTTTGTTTGTTTGTTTGTTTGTTTTTGCTTTTGTTCTTGAGATGGAGTCTCACTCTGTCACCCAGGTTGGCATGCAGTGGCACAATCTCAACTCACTGCAACCTCTGCCTGTCAGGTTCAAACAATTCTCCTGCCTCAGCCTCCCAAGTAGCTGGGACTACAGGTACGCACCACCACAACCATCTAATTTTTTTTTTTTTTTTTTTGTATTTTAAGTAAGACAGGGTTTCACTATGTTGGCCAGGCTGGTCTGTAACTCCTAACCTCAGGTAATCCACCCTCCTCAGCCTCTCAAAATGCTGGGATTACAGACATGAGCCACTGCTCCCAGCCTTACCCTTCTTAAAGAAAAAAAAAAAAATGCTAGCCACAAATTTGTATCACGCCAAACTAAGCTTCACAGTTGAAAGACAATTAAGTCTTTCTCTGACAGGCAAATGCCAAGGGTTTCATTATCACCAGACCAGAACTAAAAGAAATGCTTAAAGGAGACGTAAACATGGAAACAAGAAGATGCTTACTAATATAAAAGCACACATAAATGTACACCTCATGATTCTATAAAACAATTACACAACAGAGAATACAAAGTAATTAGAAAACAACACTATGACTAAAAGACTTAATGTACAGGGGGTATAAAAAGATATGCCATGAAAACTGAAAATATAAATGAGCAGGAGTAACTATACTTATATCAGATAAAATATAACTCGACAACAATTTTAAAAGTGAAAATAAAGTGATTATATAATGAAAAATTGTTAAATACAAGACAATATAAGTATTCCAAATTTCTATGCACTGAAAGCCAGTGCACCAAGATTCATAAAACAAACACTACTAGACCTAAGCAAAGGGAGAGACATTGGCAAAATAATAGTGGAGGACTTCAACACCCCACTGAGATCAGTGCACAGATCATTGAGGTAGAAAATTAATTAAGAAACTCTGGGGGGCGGAGCAAGATGGCCGAATAGGAACAGCTCCAGTCTCCAACTCCCAGCGCGAGCGACACAGAAGACCGGTGATTTCTGCATTTTCAACTGAGGTACTGGGTTCATCTCACTGGGGAGTGCCGGACGATCGGTGCTGGTCAGCGGCTGCAGTCCGACCAGCGAGAGCTGAAGCAGGGCTAGGCATTGCCTCACCTGGGAAGCGCAAGGGGGAAGGGAATCCCTTTTCCTAGCCAGGGGAACTGAGACACACAACACCTGGAAAATCGGGTAACTCCCACCCCAATACTGCGCTTTAAGCAAACAGGCACACCAGGAGATCATATCCCACACATGGCCAGGAGGGTCCCACACCCACGGAGCCTCCCTCATTGCTAGCACAGCAGTCTGTGATCTACCGGCAAGGCAGTAGCGAGGCTGGGGGAGGGGCACCCGCCATCGCTGAGGCTTAAGTAGGTAAACAAAGCTGCTGGGAAGCTCGAAGTGGGTGGAGCTCACAGCAGCTCAAGGAAACCTGCCTGTCTCTGTAGACTCCACCTCTGGGGACAGGGCAATAACAAACGTAGCCGAAACCTCTGCAGACGCAAATGACTCTGTCTGACAGCTTTGAAGAGAGCAGTGGATATCCCAACACGGAGGTTGAGATCTGAGAAGGGACAGACTGCCTGCTCAAGTGGGTCCCTGACCCCTGAGTAGCCTAACTGGGAGACATCCCCCACTAGGGGCAGTCTGACACCCCACACCTCACAGGGTGGACTACACCCCTGAGAGGAAGCTTCCAAAGCAAGAATCAGACAGGTACACTCGCTGTTCAGAAATATTCAATCTTCTGCAGCCTCTGCTGCTGATACCCAGGCAAACAGGGTCTGGAGTGGACCTCAAGCAATCTCCAACAGACCTACAGCTGAGGGTCCTGACTGTTAGAAGGAAAACTATCAAACAGGAAGGACACCTACACCAAAACCCCATCAGTACATCACCATCATCAAAGACCAGAGGCAGATAAAACCACAAAGATGGGGAAAAAGCAGGGCAGAAAAGCTGGAAATTCAAGAAATAAGAGTGCATCTCCCCCGGCAAAGGAACGCAGCTCATCGCCAGCAACGGATCAAAGCTGGACGGAGAATGACTTCGGCAAGATGAGAGAAGAAGGCTTCAGTCCATCAAATTTCTCAGAGCTAAAGGAGGAATTACGTACCCAGCGCAAAGAAACTAAAAATCTTGAAAAAAAAGTGGAAGAATTGATGGCTAGAGTAATTCATGCAGAGAAGGTCCTAAACGAAATGAAAGAGATGAAAACCATGACACGAGAAATACGTGACAAATGCACAAGCTTCAGTAACCGACTCGATCAACTGGAAGAAAGAGTATCTGCGATTGAGGATCAAATGAATGAAATGAAGCGAGAAGAGAAACCAAAAGAAAAAAGAAGAAAAAGAAATGAACAAAGCCTGCAAGAAGTATGGGATGATGTAAAAAGACCAAATCTACGTCTGATTGGGGTGCCTGAAAGTGAGGGGGAAAATGGAACCAAGTTGGAAAACACTCTTCAGGATATCATCCAGGAGAACTTCCCCAACCTAGTAGGCCAGGCCAACATTCAAATCCAGGAAATACAGAGAACGCCACAAAGATACTCCTCGAGAAGAGCAACTCCAAGACACATAATTGCCAGATTCACCAAAGTTGAAATGAAGGAAAAAATCTTAAGGGCAGCCAGAGAGAAAGGTCGGGTTACCCACAAAGGGAAGCCCATCAGACTAACAGCAGATCTCTCGGCACAAACTCTCCAAGCCAGAAGAGAGTGGGGGCCAATATTCAACAGTCTTAAAGAAAAGAATTTTAATCCCAGAATTTCATATCCAGCCAAACTCAGTTTCATCAGTGAAGGAGAAATAAAATCCTTTACAGATAAGCAAATGCTTAGAGATTTTGTCACCACTCGGCCTGTCTTACAAGAGACCCTGAAGGAAGCACTAAACATGGAAAGGAACAACCGGTACCAGCCATTGCAAAAACATGCCAAAATGTAAAGACCATCGAGGCTAGGAAGAAACTGCATCAACTAACGAGCAAAATAACCAGTTAATACCATAATGACAGGATCAGGTTCACACATAACAATCTTAACCTTAAATGTAAATGGACTAAATGCTCCAATTAAAAGACACAGACTGGCAAACTGGATCAAGAGTCAAGACCCATCAGTCTGCTGTATTCAGGAGACCCATCTCACACGCAGAGACATACATAGGCTCAAAATAAAGGGATGGAGGAAGACTTACCAAGCAAATGGAGAACAAAAAAAAGCGGGGGTTGCAATACTAGTCTCTGATAAAACAGACTTTAAACCATCAAAGATCAAAAGAGACAAAGAAGGCCATTACATAATGGTAAAGGGATTAATTCAACAGGAAGAGCTAACTATCCTAAATATATATGCACCCAATACAGGAGCACCCAGATTCATAAAGCAAGTCCTTAGAGACTTACAAAGAGACTTGGACTCCCATACAATAATAATGGGAGACTTCAACACCCCACTGTCAACATTAGACACATCAATGAGACAGAAAGTTAACAAGGATATCCAGGAACTGAACTCATCTCTGCAGCAAGCAGACCTAATAGACATCTATAGAACTCTCCACCACAAATCAACAGAATATACATTCTTCTCAGCACCACATTGCACTTATTCCAAAATTGACCACATAGTTGGAAGTAAAGCACTCCTCAGCAAATGTACAAGAACAGAAATTATAACAAACTGTCTCTCAGACCACAGTGCAATCAAACTAGAACTCAGGAATAAGAAACTCAATCAAAACCGCTCAACTACATGGAAACTGAACAACCTGCTCCTGAATGACTACTGGGTACATAACAAAATGAAGGCAGAAATAAAGATGTTCATTGAAACCAATGAGAACAAAGATACATCATACCAGAATCTCTGGGACACATTTAAAGCAGTGTGTAGAGGGAAATTTATAGCACTAAATGCCCACAAGAGAAAGCAGGAAAGATCTAAAATTGACACTCTAACATCGCAATTAAAAGACCTAGAGAAGCAAGAGAAAACACATTCGAAAGCTAGCAGAAGGCAAGAAATAACTAAGATCAGAGCAGAACTGAAGGAGATAGAGACACAAAAAACTCTCCAAAAAATCAATGAACCCAGGAGTTGGTTTTTTGAAAAGATCAACAAAATTGACAGACCACTAGCAAGACTAATAAAGAAGAAAAGAGAGAAGAATCAAATAGACACAATTAAAAATGATAAAGGGGATATCACCACCGACCCCACAGAAATACAAACTACCATCAGAGAATACTATAAACACCTCTACGAAAATAAACTGGAAAATCTAGAAGAAATGGATAATTTCCTGGACACTTACACTCTTCCAAGACTAAACCAGGAAGAAGTTGAATCCCTGAATAGACCAATAGCAGGCTCTGAAATTGAGGCAATAATTAATAGCCTACCAACCAAAAAAAGTCCAGGACCAGATGGATTCACAGCTGTATTCTACCAGAGATACAAGGAGGCGTTGGTACCATTCCTTCTGAAACTATTCCAATCAATAGAAAAAGAGGGAATCCTCCCTAACTCATTTTATGAGGCCAACATCATCCTGATACCAAAGCCTGGCAGAGACACAACAAAAAAAGAGAATTTTAGACCAATATCCCTGATGAACATCGATGCAAAAATCCTCAATAAAATACTGGCAAACCGGATTCAGCAACACATCAAAAAGCTTATCCACCATGATCAAGTGGGCTTTACCCTGGGATGCAAGGCTGGTTCAACATTCGCAAATCAATAAACATAATCCAGCATATAAACAGAACCAAAGACAAGAACCACATGATTATCTCAATAGATGCAGAAAAGGCTTTTGACAAAATTCAACAGCCCTTCATGCTAAAAACGCTCAATAAATTCGGTATTGATGGAACGTACCTCAAAATAATAACAGCTATTTATGAGAAACCCACAGCCAATATCATACTGAATGGGCAAAAACTGGAAAAATTCCCTTTGAAAACTGGCACAAGACAGGGATGCCCTCTCTCACCACTCCTATTCAACATAGTGTTGGAAATTCTGGCTAGGGCAATCAGGCAAGAGAAAGAAATCAAGGGTATTCAGTTAGGAAAAGGAGAAGTCAAATTGTCCCTGTTTGCAGATGACATGATTGTATATTTAGAAAACCCCATTGTCTCAGCCCAAAATCTCCTTAAGCTGATAAGCAACTTCAGCAAAGTCTCAGGATACAAAATTAATGTGCAAAAATCACAAGCATTCTTATACACCAGTAACAGACAAACAGAGAGCCAAATCAGGAATGAACTTCCATTCACAATTGCTTCAAAGAGAATAAAATACCTAGGAATCCAACTGACAAGGGATGTAAAGGACCTCTTCAAGGAGAACTACAAACCACTGCTCAGTGAAATCAAAGAGGACACAAACAAATGGAGGAACATACCATGCTCATGGATAGGAAGAATCAATATCGTGAAAATGGCCATACTGCCCAAGGTAATTTATAGATTCAATGCCATCCCCATCAAGCTACCAATGAGTTTCTTCACAGAATTGGAAAAAACTGCTTTAAAGTTCATATGGAACCAAAAAAGAGCCTGCATCTCCAAGACAATCCTAAGTCAAAAGAACAAAGCTGGAGGCATCATGCTACCTGACTTCAAACTATACTACAAGGCTACAGTAAGCAAAAGAGCATGGTACTGGTACCAAAACAGAGATATAGACCAATGGAACAGAACAGAGTCCTCAGAAATAATACCACACATCTACAGCCATGTGATCTTTGACAAACCTGAGAGAAACAAGAAATGGGGAAAGGATTCCCTATTTAATAAATGGTGCTGGGAAAACTGTCTAGCCATAAGTAGAAAGCTGAAACTGGATCCTTTCCTTAATCCTTATATGAAAATTAATTCAAGATGGATTAGAGACTTAAATGTTAGACCTAATACCATAAAAATCCTAGAGGAAAACCTAGGTAGTACCATTCAGGACATAGGCATGGGCAAATACTTCATGTCTAAAACACCAAAAGCAACGGCAGCAAAAGCCAAAATTGACAAATGGGATCTCATTAAACTAAAGAGCTTCTGCACAGCAAAAGAAACTACCATCAGAGTGAACAGGCAACCTACAGAATGGGAGAAAAATTTTGCAATCTACTCATCTGACAAAGGGCTAATATCCAGAACCTACAAAGAACTCAATCAAATTTACAAGAAAAAAACAAACAACCCCATCAAAAAGTGGGCAAAGGATATGAACAGACATTTCTCAAAAGAAGACATTCATACAGCCAACAGACACATGAAAAAATGCTCATCATCACTGGCCATCAGAGAAATGCAAATCAAAACCACAATGAGATACCATCTCACACCAGTTAGAATGGCGATCATTCAAAAGTCAGGTAACAACAGGTGCTGGAGAGGATGTGGAGAAATAGGAACACTTTTACACTGTTGGTGGGATTGTAAACTAGTTCAACCATTATGGAAAACAGTATGGCGATTCCTCAAGGATCTAGAACTAGATGTACCATATGACCCAGCCATCCCATTACTGGGTATATACCCAAAGGATTATAAATTATGCTGCTCTAAAGACACATGCACACGTATGTTTATTGCAGCACTATTCACAATAGCAAAGACTTGGAATCAACCCAAATGTCCATCAGTGACAGATTGGATTAAGAAAATGTGGCACATATACACCATGGAATACTATGCAGCCATAAAAAAGGATGAGTTTGTGTCCTTTATAGGGACATGGATGCAGCTGGAAACCATCATTCTTAGCAAACTATCACAAGAACAGAAAACCAAACACCACATGTTCTCACTCATAGGTGGGAACTGAACAATGAGATCACTTGGACTCAGGAAGGGGAACATCACACACAGGGGCCTATCATGGGGAGGGGGGAGGGGGGAGGGATTGCATTGGGAGTTATACCTGATGTAAATGACGAGTTGATGGGTTCAGCACACCAACATGGCACAAGTATACATATGTAACAAACCTGCACGTTATGCACATGTACCCTACAACTTAAAGTATAATAATAATAAATAAATTAAAAAAAAAAAAAGAAACTCTGGACTAAAACTTGTCTCTAGACAAAATGGACCTGTAGATTTTTCATAGAATGCTCTATCAAACAAACACAGAATATACGGTTTTGTCATTTGAGATGAAAAATTCTCCAAAATAGACCATATTCCTGACCATAAAGTGAGTTTCAAGAACAGAAGCAACCAAAGAAAAAAATTAAAAAGTAAAATTAAGTCACGCTAAACAGCTTCTAACCAGCCAAGAAAGCAATAAACAAAGTGAAGCGACAACCCACAGAATACAACAAAATATTTGTAACCTGACCATCTAACAAGGTATTAAGAACCAGAAAATCATAGAGTGAGTTTATGTTTGGGAAACTACATGAACTTTGTGGAGACCTACAAAGAGACTTAAATGACCACACAATAATAGTGGGAGATATCAACATCATATTGATCAGCCATAAAGCAATACTCATCAAAATTTTTTAAATAAATTTTTCTGATCACACTCTCAGATGAGAGGGCAATAAAAATAGAAATCATTGCTAAGAAAATTGCTCAAAACCTACAATTACATGACAAACAACATGCTCCTGAATGACCTTTGTGTAAACAACAAAATTAAGACAGGAAGCAAAAAATCCTTTGAATCTAAAAAGAACAAATATAAAACATACCAGAATGTCTGGGCTACAGCTAAAGCAGAGTTAAGAGGGAAGCTAATAGTGTTACAAGCCCACATCAAAAAGTTAGAATGATTTCAAATTAACAAGCAAACATCACCAAAGGAACTAGAGAAAAGAAGGGCAAATCAACCCCAAAGCTAGCAGATGATGAATAACCAAAATCAGAGCTAACTGAAAAAAATTGAGACCACATACACACACACACACACACACACACACACAGAAAAACAAAATATCAACAAACACAGGAATTGGTTATTTGAAAGAATTAATAAGATAGATAGGCCACTAGTTAGACTGATAAAGAGAGAGAGAGAGAGAGAGAGAGAGGATACAAATAACCACAATCAGAAATGACAAAGTGGGCATTACCACTGATCCATCAGAAAGACAAAAAACTTTCAGAGACCACTACAAACACCTCTATGCACACAAGCAAAAAACCTAGAAGAAATGGATAAATTCCTGGAAATATACAACCTCTCAAAGTATAACCAGGAGGAACTTAAATCCCTGAACTGACCAATAAGGAGTTCCAAAATTAAATCAATAATAAAAAGGATATCAACAAGAAAAAGCCCTAGACCAGAGAGATTCACAGGCACATTCTATCAGACATGTAAAGAATAACTGGAACCATTCCTACTGAAAATATTCCAAAAATTGTGGAAAGGGTACTCTCTCCTGACTTATTCTGTGATGCCATCATCATTCTAATACCAAAACCTGGCAGAGGCAAAATGTTAAAAAGACACTTCAGGCCAATATCCTTGGAGAACATTGATGCAAAAATGCTTAACAAAATACTAGCAGACCAAATCCAACAGCATAACAGAAAGCTATTCCACTATGAATGTGTAGACTCAATCTCTGGTAGGCAGGGTTGCTTCAACATCTGCAAATCAATAAATGAGATTCATCATATAAACAAAACTGAAAACAAAAATTACAAGATTATCTCAATAGATGCAGAAAAGACTTTTAATAAAATTCAAAATCCCTTTATGTTAAATACCTTCAAGAAACAGGGCACTGAAGGAACATACTTTAAAATAATAATAGCCATCTATGGAAAACCAAACAAGCATTATACTTAATGAACAAATAAGCATTATACTTAATGAACAAAAGCTGGAAGCATTCCCGTTGAAAACCAGAACAAGAAATGGATGCCCGCTCTCACCACTCCTATTCAAAATATTACTGGAAGCTGTGGCCAAAGCAATTAGGCAAGGGAAAGAAATAAAAGGCATCCAAATAATAAGAGAAAAAGTTAACTATCCCTATGTGCAGACAACTGAGCAGGGAGGTGCTCAGTAAGAATACAACTGAGCAGGGAGGTGCAATGAAAATTTTAAAACACTGCTCAAAGAATTCAGAAATGACACAACCAAATGGAAAAATATTCCATACTTGTGGATAGAAAGAATTAATATTGTTAAAATGGCCATACTGCCCAAAGTAATTTATAGATTCATAGCTACTCCTATCAAACTACCAATGACATTCTTTACAGAATTAGGAAAACTATTTTAAAATTCCCATGGAACCAAAATCATTGTGAATAGCTAAGGCAATTCTAAGTAAAAAGAACAGACCTGGATGCATCATTTTATTCAACTTCAAACTATACAACAAGCTTCCAGCTATGCTGTACTGGCTATACAGCTATGTTTTCTGTACAGCCTGCAGAACTCTGAGCAAATAAAACACTTTTTCTAATAAATTAACCAGTCTCAGGTATTTCTTTATAACAATGCAAGAAGATGCTAGTACACCACCCAAAGCAATTTACAGATTCATTTATATTCCTACTAAACTACCAATGACATTCTTCACAGAATTAGGAAGAACTATTTTAAAATTCATATGGAAGCAACAAAGAGCCCAAATATCCAAGGCAATCTCAACCAAGAAGAGCAAAGCTAGAGGTATCAAGTTACCAGACTTCAAACTATTCTACAAGGCTACAGTAACCAAAACAGCATGGTACTGGTACAAAAACAGACACATAGACAAATGAAACAGAATAGAGAGCATAGAAACAATGCCACACACCTGCAACCATTTCATCTCTGGCAAAGTTCACAAAAACAAGCAATGGGGAAAGTACTCCCTATTCAATAAAATGTTATGGTATAACTGGCTAGCCATATGCAGAAGATTAAAACTGGACAACTTCCTTACACTACATACAAAAACTAATTCAAGACAGATTAAAGACTTAAATGTGCAACCTGAAACTATGAAAATCCTGAAAGATAATATAGGAAATAGCACTGTGGACATAGGCCTTGGCAAAACAATTGCAACAAAAACAAAAATTGACAAATGGAAACTAATTAAACAAAAGAGCTTCTGCATAGCAAAAGAAACTATCAACAGAGTGAACCAGCAATGTAAAGAAAAGGAGAAGATATTTACAAACTATGCATCAAAAAAGGTTTAAATTTCATCATCTATAAGAAATGTAAATAAGTTTAGAAAGCAAAAAGCAAACAACTCCATTAAAAAGTGAGCAAAGGACATGAACAGACACCTTTCAAAAGAAGATATACACATGCTCAAAAAACATATGAAAAAATGCTCAACATCACTAATCATTGGAGAGATGCAAATCAAAACCACAATATCATACCATCTCAGACCAGTAAGAAAGGCTATGATTAAAATGTCTAAACATAACAGATGCTGGTGAGGTTGAGGAGAAAAAGGGAATGCTTATACACTGCTGGTGGGAATGTAAATTAGTTCAGCCATTGTGAAAAGCAGTGCAGTGATTTCTCAAAGAACTTAAAACAGAATTACCATTTGACCCAGCAATCCCATTGTTGAGTATATACCCAAAGGAATATAAATTATTCTACCCTAAAGACACATGTATATGCATGTTCTTCACAGCACTATTCACAATAGCAAAGTTATGGAATCAACCTAAATGCCCATCAATGATAGACTAAATAAAGACAATGCGGGAGATAGGGAGCAAGATGATGAAATAGAAGTCCTCCCAGATTGTCTTGCCTGCAAGGACACCAAGTTAACAACTGTTTACAGAGAAAAAAAATATCTTTATGAAAACCATAAATCAGGTGAGCCCTCGTATTACCTTCTTTTATCTTTGTATGAGTGAAAGAGGCACTGAAAAGATAGAACAAAAACAGCCTTGTATTGCTGATGCCACCCTCCCCTACGACAGGCAGTGGGGATTTGGTGCAGAGAGTCTCTCTGGGTGCTGGGGGAGAATGAACACAGCGATTGTAAGCTCTGAACTCAGTGCTATGCTGTTAGAGCAGAAAGAGAAATCAGACCAAATTCAGCTGATGTCCACCCACAGAGGGAGCACTTAAAACAGCCCTAGCTAGAAGAGAATCACTAATACCAGCAGTCTGAACTTGAGTTTCCACAAACCTCATCACCATGGGCTAAACTACTCTGGATGACTAAGTAAACTTAAAAGGCAGTCTAGGCCGAAAGGACTGCAACTCTAAGGCGAGTTCCAGTGCTGAACTGGGCCCAGAATCAGTGAACTGATGTGGTGGGGGGGGCTAGGTGACCTGCTGATACACAGGCTTGGACTGCTAAGGGAGTGCTGGCATCACTCCTACCCAAACCCCAAGCTGCACAGTTCATGGCTCCCAAAAGATTCCTTTCTTCTGCTTGAGAAGGGGAGATGTAAGAGTGTGAAGGACTTTGTCTTACATCTTGACTACCAGCCCAGCCACAGCAGGATAGGACACCAGTATGGATCATGAAACCCAGTTTCCAGGACTTATTTCCTGGATGATATTTCTAAACACACCCTGGGACACAGGGAACCTGCTGCCTTGAAGAGAAATGCCTAGTTCTAGCAGCATTTATTGTCTGCTAACTGAAAAGTTTTAAGGCCCTGAATAACCAGCAGTGATATTAACAGAAAGAGATCCCTATCCAGACACAAGAGAGGTTTTTGGACCTTGCACAAGAAAGAATTCAGGGCCATTCCATAGAGTAAAGTGAAAGCAAGTTTAAGAAAGTAAAGGAATAAACAAAGGCTACTCCACAGGCAGAGCAGCAGCATGAGCTGCTCAAGTGAGTACACTTAGTTACTTCTTGATTATATGCTAAACAAGGGGTGAATTATTCATTAGTTTTCTCGGAAAGGAATAGGCAATTCCTCTAACTGAGGGTTCTTTACCTTTTTAGAAGATATAGGGTAACTTCCAGATGTTGCTCTGGCATTGGTAAACTGTCATGGTGCTGGTGGAAGTATCTTTTGGCATGCTAATGTATTATAATTTGCATGTAATGAGCAATAAGGATGACTAGATGTCACTTTCATTTGCCATCTTGGTTTTGGCAGGTTTTGGCCAGCTTTCTGCTTTATCAGCAAGGTGTTTATGACCTGTATCTTCTGTGAACCTCTTATCTCATTCTGTGACTATGAATGCCTAGCCTCCTGGGAATTCAGCCCACTAGGTCTCAGCCTTATTTTACCCAGTCCCTATTCAAGATGGAGTCACTTTGGTTCAAACACCTTTGACACTGATACCCAGGTACTACATCAAGAATCTTGGGTGAGCCTCTGAGACATGACGACTCCAGGTGAGACTTAGCACACTATCATCTGTGGTGGCTATTCGAGGAAACTCTGCTTGAGAAAAACAAAGGGCAAATTAAAGGGGACTGTGTCTTGCACCTTGGGTATTGGCACAGCAACAGGGCAATAGAGCATCAAGTGGACTCTTGGGGTCCCGAGTTCCAGGACTTGACTCCTAGACAGAATTTCTTTCTTTTTTATTATTTCTTCCAAAAAAAAAAAAAAAAGGATATATGTGCAGAACGTGCAGGTTTGTTACATAGGTATATGTGTGCCATGGTGGTTTGCTGCACCTATTGACCCATCCTCTAAGTTCCCTCCCCTCACACCACCCCCCCCAACAGGCCCTGGTGTGTGTTGTTCCCCTGTCTGTGTCCATGTGTTCTCAATGTTCAACCTGACTTATGAGTGAGAACATGTGGTGTTTGGTTTTCTGTTCCTGCATTAGTTTGCTGATTATAATGGCTTCCAGCTTCATCCATGTCCCTGAAAAGGACATGAACTCATTCCTTTTTATGGATGCATAGTATTTCATGGTGTATATGGACCACGTTTTCTTTATAAAGGCTATAATTGATGGGCATTTGGGTTGATTCCATGATAGGCAGCATTTCTGGACCTGCCTTGGGCCAGAGGCAAGCCCACTATCCTGAAGGATGAGTACCAGGCCAGGCAGCATTCACTACAAGCTGACTGGGTGCAGCACAGCAACATGGCACAAGTAAACATATGTAACAAACCTGCACGTTATGCACATGTACCCTATACCTTAAAGTATAATAATAATAAATAAATTAAAAAAATAAATAAATAAAAAATAAAAAAATAAAAAAAAAATGCCTCAGGTCTCAAAGAAACATTGGTAGTAGTCTGGAAATATTCCCCATGGCCTGTGGTAACAGTGGCTACCAGATGAGGCTTCTCTGCCTTTGGAAAGGGGAGGGAAGAGTGGAAAGAGCTACATCTTGTAGGTTGAGTGCCAGCTCAGCCACAGTACAATAGAACACCAGGTAGAATTCTAAAGTTTTTATTCCTAGTTCCTGATTCCTGGAAAGCATCTCTTGACCCACCTAGGGCCTAGGATAATTCACCACCTTGAAGGGAATGACACAGGACTAGCTGGCTTTGCCCCTGGCTAATTGTAGAGACCCAGGCAAACATAGGCAGTGTCCAGGGAGTGGTTACAGCAGGCCTTGGGTGAAACCCAGTGCTGTGCTGGCTTCAGGTTTTACCCAGTGCAGTCATAGTGCTGGTGGCCACAGTGCTATTTGTGTCACTTCACTCCCAGCTATAGGTGGCTCAGAACAGAGCAAGAGAGACTCTGTTTGTGAGAAAGTAGAGGAAGAAAAAAAAGAGTCTCTGCTTGGTAATCCAGAGAATTCTCCTGGAATTTTTTCAAGATTGTCAAGGTGGTACCTCTATGAGTCTGCAGGAATCACAGTGTTACAGGGCTTGGCATGCCCCCTAAAGCAGACACAATGTAGATCACAACACCCAAGTTCTTTCAAATGTCTGGAAAGCCTTCCAAAAAAGGACAGGGATCAATAAGCCCAGACAGTGAAGACTACAATAAATAACTGCATTTTCAATGCCCACACATCCAAGAACATGTACTAGCATTAACACCAATCAGGAAACATGACCTCACCAAATGAACTAAATGAGGCAACAGGAATCAATTGTGGAGAAACGGAGATATGTGACCTTTCAGACAGACAATTCAAAACAGGTGTATTGAGGAAACTCAAAGAAATTCAAGATAACAGAGAAGGAATTCAGAATTCTATCAGTTTAACTTAACAAAAAGATTAAAATAATTTAAAAGAATTAATCAGAAATTCTGGAGCTGAAAAATGTAATTCGCATATAGAAGAATGCATCAGAGTCTTTTAATAGCAGAATTGTTCAATTAGAAGAAAGAGTGAACTTGAAGACAGGTAATTTGAAAATACACAGTCAGAGGAGACAAAAGAAAAAAAGAATAAAAAACAATAGAGGATGCCTACAGAATCTAGAAGATAGCCTCAAAAGGGAAAATATAAGAATCACTGGGCCAGGCACGGTGACTCACGCCTGTAATCCCAGCATTTTGGGAGGCCAAGGTAGGTAGAGCACTTGAGATCAGGAGCTCGAGACCAGCCTGGCCAACACGGTAAAACCCTGTCATTACTAAAAACACAAAAATTAGCTGGGCATGGTGGCACATGCCTGTAATCCCAGTACTTGGGAGGCTGAGGCAGGACGATCGCTTGAACCCGGGAGGTGGAGGTTGCAGTGAGCCGAGATCACACCACTGCACTCCAGCCTGGATGACAGAGCAAGACACTATCAGGGAAAAAAAGAAAAAATATTATGTGCCTTAAAGAGGAGGTAGAGAAAAATATAGGGGTAGAAATTGTATTCAAAGCGATAATAACAAAGAACTTCCCAAACCCAGAGAAAGATGTCAATATCAAAGTATAAGAAGGTTGGTTATAAAACACCAAGCAGACTTAACACAAAAAAGACTGCCTCAAGGAATTTAATAATCAAACTCCCAGAGGTCAAAGATAAAGAATCCTACAAGCTGCAAAAGAAAAGAAACAACATACAGTGGAACTCTAATATGTCTGGCAACAGACTTTTCAGTGGAAACTGTACAGACCAGGAGAGAGTGGCATGACTGGGTGCCACGGTAGCTCAGGCTGGTTGCCCTGGCACTTGGGGAGGCGAGGCTACACGTTCGAGGCCAACCTGGTCAACATCGATTTAAAAAGAGAGTGGCATGACATATTTAAAGTACTGGTTAAAAAAAAAAAAAGAAAAACACTTTAACCCTAGAATAATATATCTGGTGAAATTATTCTTCAAACATGAAAGAAAAATAAAGATTTTGCCTCACAAACAAAAGATGAGGGATTTAATCCACACTAGACATGTCCTACAAGAAATGCTAAAGGCTGTACTTCAATCAGAAAGAAAAGGACATTAATGAGCAATAAGTGATCACTGAAGGTACAAAATTCACTGCTAATAATAAGTACACAAAAAAACTCAGAATATTAGAACACTGTAGCTATGCTGCATAAATGACTTTTATCCTATGTAAAAAGACTAAATGATGAATCAAGTAAATATAATAACTACAACAACTTTTCAATACATAGTACAGGAAGATGGAAATAGAAAAAACAAAAAGTCAAAAAGTGGCGGTGGGGGGGGGCAAAGTTGAGGCATAGAGTTTTTCTTACTTTTCTTTTTGCTTGTTTGTTTATGCAAAAGGTGTTGAGTATTTATTAGGTTTAAATAATGGGCTATAAGACAAGCCTCACAGTAACTTCAAACCAAAAAACATATAAGGGATAAAAAAATTACAAGTAAATAAAAAATTAAAATTAAAATTACATTAAAGTTGCAGGTCACAAATCGACATAGAAAATTCAGTAACATTTCTGTATGCCAACAGTAAGCAATCCAAAAAAGAAATTTAAAAAAAAAGTATCCCATTTACAATAGCCATACAAAAAATTAAATACCTAGGAATTTACCAAAGAGAGAGATATCTATAATGAAAACTATAAAGCGCTGATGAAAGAAATTGAAGAGAACACCAAAATATTGAAAAGTATTCTGGCCAGGCACAGTGGTTCATGCCTGTAATCCCAGAACTTTGGGAAGCTGAGGAGGGTAGATCACCTGAGGTCAGGAGTTCCAGATCAGTCTGGCCAACATGGCGAAACCCCATCTCTACGAAAAATCCAGAAATTAGCCAGACATGCTGGCATGCACCTGTAATCTCAGCTACTCAGAAGGCTGAGGCAGGAGAATCACTTGAACCCATGAAGCAGAGGTTTCAGTGAGCTGAGGTCGTGCCACTACACTCCAGCCTGGGTGACAGAGCAAAACTCCCTCTCTCTCTCTCTCTCTCTCTATATATATATATATATATATATATATGTAAATATATATAAATATATATATGTAAATATATATATATATTCTTTGTTCATGAATTGGAAGAATCCATATTATTAATATGTTTGTACTACCCAAAGCAACCTACAGATTTAATGCAATCTCTATCAAAATACCAATGACATTCTTCACAGAAATAAAAAAGAATCCCAAAATTTATATGGAATCAAAAAAGACCTAGAAGAGTCAAAGCTACCATAAGCAAAAAGAGCAAAACTGGAGCAATCACATTACCTGACTTGAAATGATACTACAGAGCTATAGTAATCAAAACAGCATAGTACTAGCATAAAAGCAGACAGACCAATGAAACTGAATTGAAAACCCAGAAACAAATCCACTCACCTAAAGTGAACTTATTTTCAACAAAGGTGTCAAGAATATACACTAGGGAGAAGACTGTGTCTTCAATAAGTGGTTCTGGGAAAACTAGACATGGAGAAGAGTGAATCTAGACCCCCATCTGTTGCTATATACAAAATCAAATTGAAATGGATTAAAGACTTAAATCTAAGACCTCAAACCATGAAATTCCTACAAGGAAACATTGAGAAAAATCTCCAGGACATTGGCCTGGACAAAAATTTCTTGAGCAATACCCCACAAGCACAGGCAATGAAAGCATAAATGGTCAAATGGGATCACATCAAGTTAAAAAGCTGCACAGTAAAGAAAACAGTCAACAAAGAGAAAAGACAACCCATAGAATGGGAGAAAATACTTGCACACTATTTACCTGACAAGAGATTAATAACCAGAATACATAAGAAGCTCAAACAACTGTACAGAAAGAATTCTAATAATTCAATTAAAAAGTGGGCCAAAGATTTGAATAGACATACAAAAGAAGAGATACAAATGGCAAACAGGCATATTAAAAGGTGCTCAACATCATTGGTCATCAGAGAAATGCAAATAAAAACTACAATGAGATATCATCTCACCCCAGTTAAAATGGCTTATATCCAAAAAAAAAAAAAAAAAAAAAAAAAAAAAAGCAATAACAAATAGTTGCAAGGATGTGGAAGAAATAGAACCCTCATACACTGCTGGTGGGTAAGTAAACAAGTACAACCACTATGTGGTTTTAGTTTCTTTGAACGTTCCTCAAAAAAACTAAAAATAGAGCTACCAATTGATCCAGGAATCCCACTCTTAGGTGTATATTCAAAAGAAAGAAAATCAATACATGGAAGAGATAACTGCACTCCCATGTTTTTTAGAGCATTGTTCACAATACCTCAGATATGGAAGCAACCAAGTATTCATCAACAGATGAATGAATTTTAAAAAACATGGTACATATATACAATGAAGTACTATTCAGCCATAAAAATGAACTAGATTTATTCATTTGCAACAATATGAATAGAACTGGAGATCATATGTTAAGTGAAATAAGTCAGGCACAGTAAGAAAGACATAGTTTGTTTTCACCTACTTGTGGTATGTAAACATCAAAACAATTTAATTTATGGAAATTGAGAGTAGAAGGATGGTTACCAGAGGCTGAAAATGGTGGTGAGGGCCTGAGGGGAAGGTGAGGATTATTAATGGTTACCAAAAATATAGTTGGAAAGAATGAATACAACCTAGTATTTGGCAGCACAACAGGGTGACTATAGTCAATGATAATTTAATTGTACATTTTAAAATCACTAGAAAGAATATAATTAGATTGTTTGTAAAACAAAGAATAAATGCTTGAGGGGATGGATATCCATTTTCCATGATGTAATTATTTCACATAGCATGTCTGTATCAAAACATCTCATGTACCCCCATAAATACATACACTTACTATGTATGCTCAGAAATTTAAAAATAAAAATAAAAAAGAAAATGTGGTAGATGTATACCATGAAATATTATGCAGCCTTAGAAAAGAATGAGATCACGTCCCTTGCAGCAACATGAATAGAGCTGAAGGCCATTATCGTAAGCAAACTAACTCAGAAACACAAAACCAAATACTGCATCCTCATAGTTATAAGTGGGAACTAAACACTGAGAATACATAGACAAAAAGAAGGGAACAACAGACCCCAGGACCTACTGAAGGGTAGATGGTGGAAGGAGGTAGAGAATCAAATAATTACCTATTGGGTACTATGCTTGTTACCTAGGTGATGAAATAATCTGTACATTAAACCCCTATGACAAAATTTACCTACATAACAAACTTGCACATGTACCCCTGAAGCTAAAATAAAGTTAAAAGAAAGAATGAGAATATGCAGGAAGTTCAAACAACTCAACAGCAAAAAAAACCCATCTAATCCAATTAAAATGCGGAAAATATCTACATATACATTTCTCAAAGTTAACATTCTAAAATTGTACCTCAAGAAACTGAAAAAAAAAAAAAAAAAAAAAAAAAGAACAAATCAAGCCAACAGCTAGCAGAAGAAAACAAATAACAAAGATCGGAGCAAAGCTAAATAAAATTGTGACCCCCAAAACATCCAAAGATGAATGAAAAGTTGTTTTTTTAAAAAAAGGTAAATAAAATCCAGAGACCCCTAACTAAATTAACCCAAGAAATAAGAAGATTCAAATAAGAACAATCAAAAATGAAAAAGGAAAAATTATGACTAATACAGCAGACACATAAAAAGGTCATCAGAGGTTCGAATGAACATCTCTATGCTCACAAAGTAGTAAACATAGAGTAAATGTATAAATTCCTGAAAGCATATAACCTCCCAAGATTGAACTAGGGAAAAAAAAAAGAAATTCTTAAGACAGCAATAATGAGCAGTATGATTGGATCAGGAATTTAAAAAAAAAAAAAAAGTCCCCAAAAGTAATAGCCTAGGCCAGAGGAATTCACAGTTGAATTCTATCAGACATACAAAGAAATGGTACCATTCCTACTGAAACTATTCCAAAAAAAAAGTCTGAAGATCAGTAGCAAATCTATATATCAATAACAATCAAGCTGAGAACCAAATTTAAATCTCAATGTTATTTACAATAGCTGCAAAGCAAAAATACCTAGGAATACATTTAGGAAAGAAGATAAAAGAACTTTATAAGGAGAAATACAAAACACTAATGAAAGAAATCATATATGACACAAACAAATGGAAAAACATCCCAGGCTCATGAATTGGAAGAATCAATATTGTTAAAATGACCACACTGCCCAAAGTAATTTACAGATTCAATTCAGTTCCTATCAAATTATCAACATCATTTTTTCACAGAATTAGAATAAACAATCCTAAAATTCTTATGGAAACAAAGAGCCCCAACAGCCTAAGCAATCCTAAGCAAAAAGAACAAAGCTGGAAGAATCACATCACCTCACTTCAATTTATACTACAGGGATATAGTAACCAAGACAGCATGGTACTGGTGTGAAAATAGACACATAAATTAATAGAACAGAATAGAGAACCCAGAAGTAAGGTCACATACCTATAACCAACTAATCTTCAACAATGTTGACAAATACATACAATGAATAGATTCTTAGTAAATGTTGCTAAGAAAAGTGAATAGCCAAATGCAGAAGAATGAAACAAACAAACAAACAAACAAAAAAAAAACTCATGACAGATTAAAGACATAAATGTAAATAAAACCATACAAAACCTAGAAACAAATTAGGGAAAGCACTTTTGGACATTGGCATTGGCAAAGAATTTATGACTAAGTCCTCAAAAGCTAATGCAACAAAAACAAAAATAGACAAACGGGGCTTAGTTAAACTAAAAATCTCCTACACAGCAGAAGAAACAGTCAACAGAGTAAATGGACAACCTAAAAATTGGGAGAAAATATTTGCAAAGTATCCATCTGACCCAGGACTAATATCCAGAATCTACAAAGAACTCAAGCAACACAGAAAGTAATGTAAATAATAATAATAATCCCTTAAAAAGTGAGCCAAGAACATGAACAGATGTTTTTCAAAAGAAGATATAAAAGCAGCCAACAAACAATACAAAACAAAACAAAAAATAAAATACTCAACATCACTAATCATCAAAGAAATACAAATTAAAACCACAATGATATACCATCTTACTCCAGTCAGAATGGCTATTATTAAAAAGTCAAAAAACAACAGATGTTGGCAAGGATGCTGAGGAAAAGGAACACTTACTCCATGTTGGTGAAAATGTAAATTAGAACAACCTCTCTGGAAAAAAATGCATGGAGATTTCTCAAAGAACTAAAAATAGAACTACCATTTGATACAACAATCCCACTACTGGATATATATCGAAAAGAAAAGAAATCGTTATATCAAAATGTTACCTGTACTCATGTCTTTATTTCAGCACTATTCACAAAGTCATAGAGTAAACCTAAGTGTCCATCAATGAATAATTGGATAAAGAGAATGTGACATATATATATATACACACACATACATACATGCTATAGAATACTTCTCAGTCATAAAAGAATGAAATCCTGTCTTTTGCAGCAACATGGATAAAAATGGAGGCCATTTTCTTATGTGAAATAACCCAGAAAGTTAAATACTGCATGGACTCATTCATAAGTGGGAGTTAAATAATGAATGCACATGAATACAAGGTGCAATAATAGACAATGAAGACTCTGAAAGGTGGAAGGTTGGGAAGAGGTTAGTAATAAAAAATTACCTACCGGGTATAATGTACATTATTCAAGTGATGGCTAAAAGCCCAGACTTCATCACTACACAATACTGCACTTGTACCCTCAAATCAGTAAAAATTTTTAAATAAAAAATAGAAAATGTTGTATATACATATAATGGAATATGATTTCACCATAAAAAAGAATTAAATCCTGTTGCATATTCTCACTCATATGTGAGTGCTTTTTTAGCTTTTTTAGTATATCATGAACATAGAGGTCAGATTAGTTGTTATCAGAGGCCACAAAGGGAAGTGGAGAGGGTGGATGAAGAAAGAAAAATAATACAAATGTATTTCTGCTAGTAAAAAGTAATAATAATAAAAAAAGTATTTACATACTGACCAGTTTTAGCAGGTTGTAATCATTACTTCCTTGTATGGACAATTTTTTCACAAAGTTTGAAAATATAACCATAATTATTTCTAAATAGTAATTATTATAGGGAAAATGTTAAACAAGGATAACAGCATTCTTTTGAATTAGAAATTCATTTTACCATAGACTTGGCTATACTTTGTAAATAATGCACAGAATAATGTAACTCCTAAAAAGCGTTTTTCTTCATGATTAAGTTTAAAAAGCAGTTATTTTGAATTCCTTTTCAGGTAATTCACACATCTCCATTTCAGTCACTGCTATTTTTGTTTGTCCTTTTGATGATGTCATGTTTCCCTGATTGCTCTTGATCCTTGTGGCTGTTCCCTGATGTCTTCACATTTGAAGAAGTAGGTACTGACTCCAGTATTCACAGATTGGCTTTGTTTTGGAAAACCCTTCCACTATCAGCCTGTCCAGAGATTCTGGGCAGGTCATCTTGTGTTTTATTGATGCCCAGGGCCAGTTGGGTGAGCACGGTTCTGGGGCATGATGAAACCCTGGAGCCGTTACAGTCAGTGTGGCACTGGGGAATGCCCAAAGCCTGGGTCTGCTCTACCTGTCATGGCACTGGAGTGAGTCAGAGAGCAAGTACACCTCACAGGCCTGAAGTCTGGAGATCTGGGGTCCCACCTGGCACCATGGCAACGCTGGAAGATCAATCTGTGGGTACTGACCTACAGTCTGCAGCCATGGGACCTGTCTTGTGCTGAGTTTTACTGTAGTGGGACTGGAACTGGTCCTAGGTAATTCCCGTACTCATTTCCCTCTCTTTCCTTCAAGCAGATGTTACATATTTTTATACTGTGCTGCCTGCAGTTTTTTTAGAGACGATGTGGATAATGTAAAACTGTCCTTCTTACCCTCTTCAATGCATCTATTCTTATTGTTGTGCTACAACCAGGTACTGTGACATCTCACCTGGTTTTCTTTGTTCTTGTGAAGATATTTTAGTTTGTAAATAGTTCAAATTGATGTTTCTGTGCGGGGACAATCACAGGAGAGCTCTGTCCCACCATCTTGCTCCACCTCTCTCCAACTTTCAGCCAATTTTTCAGCAAAAATCTTAAAGATCAGAAGGCAATTGGATGATAGACTGATGAAGAAAAAAAATCTTTCAACTGAGAATTCAATATCTGGCAAAAATGTCTTTCAAAATCGAAGGAGAAATTAAGATATTCCCGGGCAAACAAAAGTCAGAGAAGTTCATTACCACTACACCTGCTCTATTAAAAAATGTTAAAAGAAGTCTTTCAGGATGACAATACTACCCAAAGCTATCTACAGATTCAATGAATTTCCTATCAAAATCTTAATAAGGTTTCAAGGTTTTTAAAGTAATTTAAACACTTTTTATAAAATTCCTATGGAACCACAAGAGACAATAGACAAACAAAAGAAAACAAATTCTTTAAAAAGAACAAAAAGGATTCACACTTCTTGATTTCAAATTTATTACAAAGCTACAGCACTAAATCAGTGTGCTGCTGGTGTAAACACACACATATAGACCAATGGAATAAAAGAGAGCTGTGAAGTAGACTCTTGCTTATTTATGTAAGTGATTTTTGACAAGAATGCCATGACTATTAAATAAGGAAAGAAAATATTTTTAACAGTCAATGCTGGGAAAACTACATGGACACTTGCAAAAGAAAGATATTGGACCCTTACCTTACATCATATACACCATATACCTTACACTATGCTGTCTTAAATGAACCAAAGACCTAAACATAAGAGCTAAAATTGTAAAACTGTTAGAAGGAAACATGAGAGAAAGCTATTATGAAATAGGATTTTGCAACAATTTATCAGCTATGACACAAAGAGCACAGGAATGGAAACAGGAGATACATTGGACTCTATTAAAATTAAAATAAATGCATCAAGGGACATCAACAGAATGAAATGACAACTCACAGAATTAGACAAAAATTGTGAATTATATATCCAATGAGAAATTAATATCCAGAATATACAAAGAATTCCTACAACTTAATGATAATAAACAAGCACCAACGAAAAAGTGGGCAAATGGATTGAATAGGTATTTCTCAGAGATACAAATGGCCAATAAAAGAATAAAAAGATGCTCAATTTCACTAATCATTAACGAAATGCAAGTCAAAAGTACAATGAGGTACCACTGTACATTCATTATGATGACTATTACAAAAATAAATACATAAAAACTGTGAATGAAGATATGGAGAATTTGAAATACTTGTGCATTGCTGATGAGAATGTAAAATGGTACAGCCACTGTGAAAAACAGTTTGGCAGCTCCTCAAAAAGTTAAATTATCATATTATCCAGTAATTCTACTTCTCAGTATATACTCGAATGAAAGGAAACCAGAGATTTGAACAAATATTTGTACACAAATGTTCATAGCATCATCATTCACATAGCCAAAATGTGGAAACAACATTTTGTCTATTGTCAGATGAATTGAAAAACAAAATGTGATATATAGGTGCAGTGGAATATTACTCAGCCTTAAAAAAGAATGAAATTGTGATAAATGCTATAACATAAATGAATCTTGAAGACAGTATGCTAAGTGAAATAAACATAAAAGAACAAATATAGTATGATTTCAGTTGTATGAGGCACCAAGGAAAAGAAGTTACCAGGGACTGAGGGAGGGAGGAATAGGGAATTATTTTTTTAATGGGTACATATTTTATGTTTGGGATAACAAAACAGTTCTGAAAATGGATAATGGTGATTGCACAACAATGTGCATGTACTTACTGCCACTAAATTGTACTCTTAAAGTGGTAATTTTATGTTATAGTATAGTTTACTCCAATTAAAAAATCTTATAAAATTAATAAAAATAATATACCTCAATAGGATGAAGGGAAAAAAATGATTATCTCAATTGACACAAAAAAGCATTTGACAAAATCCAACACCCTCTAATAATAATAATAATAAACCTGTCAACAAACTGGGAATAGAAGGTAACTTCTTCAAGATAAGAGACACATGTGACTAAAAAACAGAGCTAAATTCACATTTAACAGTCAAAGGCTGAAACTTCTCCCCCTAAGTATAAGAAGAGGACAAGAATACCCCCTCACTATTTCCATTCAACATTGTACTGCAGTAGGTTCTAGACAGGGCAATTGAGCAAGAAAATAAATAAATACAAGTCACCCATATTAGAAAGGAAAATGTAAAACTGTTTTTATTTGCTGATTATACCATTGTATATAGAGATGATCCTAAGGAATCCATTAGTAACTACTGAAACAATTAAAAGGATTCAGTCAAATTTCAGGATATGCTATGGATTGAATGTTTGTGGCCCTGTCCCCTAAATGTATATGTTAAAGCCTAATCTCCAGTGTGATAATATTTGAAGGTGGAGCCTTTGGGATATAATTAAGTCATTAGGGCAGAGCCCCTATGGATGGGATTAGTGCTCTTATACGAGGTGGCCAGAGAACTAGCTCTCTCTCTGCTCTCCACCATGTGAGGGTACAATGAGAAGACAGCCATTTGGAACCAGGAAGAGGGCCTATCGCCGGGAACCAAATTGGCCTGTACTTCTTATCTTGGACTTTCCAGCCTCCAGAACTGTGAGAAATATATGTTTATTATTTCAGCCACTCATTCTATGGTAATTTATTATAACAGCCTGAACTAAGACAAGATACAGTATCAATGCTTAAAAATCATGAGGGAGGAGTTTGAGTTGCCGGGCGGCCACGAGGATCTGCGTCCAAATGCGTGTGCAAGTCGAGATGTCGCATCCATCCCCCCAAGTCAAGCCCTCCAACCCCAGTAACCCTCGAGTCTTCTTTGACGTGGACATCGGAGGGGAGCGAGTTGGTCGAATTGTCTTAGAATTGTTTGCAGATATTGTACCCAAAACTGCGGAAAATTTTCGTGCACTGTGTACAGGACAAAAAGGCATTGGACCCACGACTGGGAAACCTCTCCATTTCAAAGGATGCCTTTTTCATCGAATTATTAAGAAATTTATGATTCAGGGTGGAGACTTCTCAAATCAGAATGGGACAGGTGGAGAAAGTATTTATGGTGAAAAATTTGAAGATGAAAATTTCCATTATAAGCATGATTGGGAGGGTTTACTGAGCATGGCAAACGCAGGTTGCAACACAAATGGTTCTCAGTTTTTTATCACAACAGTTCCAACTCCTCATTTGGATGGGAAACATGTGGTGTTTGGCCAAGTAGTTAAAGGAATAGGAGTGACAAGGATATTGGAAAATGTGGAAGTGAAAGGTGAAAAACCTGCTAAATTGTGCATTATTGCAGAATGTGGAGAATTGAAGGAAGGAGATGATTGGGGAATATTCCCAAAAGATGGCTCTGGCGGCAGTCATCCAGATTTCCCTGAGGATGCGGATATAGATTTAAAAGATGTAGATAAAATTTTATTAATAACAGAAGACTTAAAAAATATTGGAAATACTTTTTTCAAATCCCAGAACTGGGAGATGGCCATTAAAAAATATGCAAAAGTTTTAAGATATGTGGACAGTTCAAAGGCTGTTATTGAGACAGCAGATAGAGCCAAACTGCAACCTACAGCTTTAAGCTGTGTACTGAATATTGGTGCTTGTAAACTGAAGATGTCAAATTGGCAGGGAGCAATTGACAGTTGTTTGGAGGCTCTTGAAATAGACCCATCAAATACCAAAGCATTGTACCGCAGAGCTCAAGGATGGCAAGGATTAAAAGAATATGATCAAGCATTGGCTGATCTTAAGAAAGCAGAGGAGATAGCACCAGAAGATAAAGCTATCCAGGCAGAACTGTTGAAAGTCAAACAAAAGATAAAGTCACAGAAAGAGAAAGAGAAGGCAGTATATGCAAAAATGTTTGCTTAGAAAGCATTCAGTTTTGCTTATTGTGTGTTGTGTAAATGCAATAAGAAAATGTAAAGTTTTCTGTCTATTAATATGATCCCTAATGTGTTTCTTTTGACGCCTTAGTTCCTTATTGTTTACAGTTTAGGAGTACTGATAGGGGTTCATGCTTAATAAACGTGTCACAATACAGTCAATAAAGTGGTTTTGTTTGTTTCTTTGAGATGGAGTCTTGCTCTGTCACCCAGGCTGGAGTGCAGTGGCACAATCTCGGCTCACTGCATCCTCTGCCTCCCGGATTCAAGTGATTCTCCTGCCTCAGCTTCCCAAGTAGCTGGGATTACAAGCATATGCCACCACGCCTGGCTAATTTTTGTATTTTTAGTAGAGATGGGGTTTCACCATATTGGTCACGTCACGCTGGTCTTGAACTCCTGACCTCGTGATCTGCCCCTGCCTTGGCCTCCCAAAGTGCTGGGATTACAGGTGTGAGCCACCATGCCCGATGAAGTAAAATGTTTTTAAAAATGGTTATCTGCATTATTCATAAAGAATAATGGTGTCCAGTCTTTTTAAACTTGTAAAGACACATCTTATTGAATAAAGAGATGACAGTTTAGTTTGTAAAAAAAAAAAAAAATCATGAGGGCTCAATCCCACAAGACTGCCCTGCACTTTAGATGCCAATTACAAGTTCCAGGTTATGATCTGTACTTCTAACAGAACAACTATAAATCAGGGTTCTCGTTCAATTAATTTGCTGGAGAAGCTCACACAACTCAGGGAAACACTTCACTTACATTTACCCATCTATTGAAAAGGATATTACAGAAGATACAGATGAACACCCAGAAGGAAAAGATATATTGGGCAAGGTATGTGGAATGGGGCACCAGGCTTCCATGCCCTGTTCAAGTGAGGCACCCTTCAGGAACCTCCAGGTGTGCAGCTATCCCAAAGCTCTCTTAACCTTGTTATTTTGGGTTCTTATGGAGGCTTCATTATGTAGACATCATTGGCCATTGGTGATCGATTCAACCTTTAACTCCTCTCTGCTCCAATCTTCTAATCATGCCCTGGTCTTTCCAGTGAACAGCCCACATCCTGAAGATATCTAGGGTCTGCCAATCATCAGTCATCTTATTAGCATACAAAAGACACTCTTATCGCTCAGGATACTTCAAGGGTTTTAGGGGCTGTATGCCAGAAAAGGAGATCAAAGAGTAAATATATATTTCAAAACATCACAGTGAATAATTCCATTTACCATAGCATCAAAAAGAATAAAATAACTTAGAAATAAATCTAACCAAAACTACAAAACATTGCGGAAATAATTTAAAGAAGATCTAAATAAATTCCAAGATACCCAGTGTTCATAGGAAACTCTGTTCGTGGGAAATTATGTCCTCTGGAAACTCTGTGTTCAGGGATTGTAAGGCAATATTGTTGAGATAACAATACTCCCCAAGTTTATCTACAGAGTCAGTGCAACCCTTATCAAAATCCCAATGGTCCTTTTGTTCAGAAAAGGAAAAGACAATCCTAAAATTCATATGGAGTCGAAAGCGACCATGAAATTAGCTGGGCATGGCGGCACACGCCTGTAACCCCAGTACTCAGGATGGTGAGGCAGGAGAATCGCTTGAACCCAGGAGGCGGAGGCTGCAGTGAGCCGAGATCGTGTCACTACACTCTAGCCTGGGCGACAGAGCAAGACTCCGTCTCAAAAAAAAAAAAAAAAAAAGGGACCATGGGTAGCTAATAAAATCTTAATAATATTTTCAGAGAAATCACACTTACTGATTTCAAACACACTGCACAGTTACAGTAATCAAAAAATAAATGTGGCTCTTGCATAAGGATAAATAAAAAACATGGTTTTCACATACAATTCTATGAGATAGAATTAGGAGTCCAGATATAAGCCTATACATCTGTAGTAAATTGATTTTCAACAAGTATGCCAAGACAATTAAATGAGCTAAGAATTGTCTCTCCAACAGAAGGTGCTGAGACAACTGGATATCCATGTGCAAAAGAATGAATTTGGTCCCCTTTCATCACACCATGTCTTCATCACACCATATGTAATAATTAACTCAAAATGAGTCAAAGACATAAATATAAGAGCTAAAAACAAACAAAATTTTACAAGAAAATATAGGGGTACATTTTCATGAACTTGGATTTGGCAACGTTTAGTTAGATGTGACTCCAAAAGCACAACCAAGTTTTAAGCTTTTGTGCATCAAAAATACTATCAAGAAAGTGAAAAGACACCCCACAAAACGGGATAAAATATTTTCAAATCATATATCTGGTAAGGTTCTCCTATCCAGAATTTAAAAAGAACAATTAACAGCCCTGCTACAAACAATTCAATTAAAAAATGAATAAAGCACTTGAAATAGACATTTCTCCAAAGATACACAAATGTCCAACAAGCACACAAAAAGATGCTCATTCTCATTAGTCATTAGAGAAATGCAAAATAAAACCACAATAAGATACCTCTTCATACCCACTAGGATGGCTGTAACGATAAAAACGATGGAATCATTTCTATAATGTCTTTCTCCACAGATTTATGATCTCACAAAATCCTGTTTTAATTATAGCAATTGTTCTGAGTTATAAGTTTAGTGTCTAGGTTATTCTGTTCAAGTGAACAGAATAACTCATGAGAAAGCACAATTTATAGGTATTTAAAAATTAAACGTCTGAAGATAGGAGGCAACGGCAAAATTATGAAAAATCCTAATGCTGAATTTTATGAAGCTACTACAAAACATGTTCTCAGAAAATATCTAAAAAAACTGAGCAAATGTTTATTCTATATGCAAATAGGCAGGGCATGAAAGTGCGTATGCAAAATTATCCAAGCTTTGTAAGAGCTTAGAAAAAAGGAAAAGGAAATCATGAGTGTTATTATTTCACTGTGAGCCCTGGAAAATGGGAGGCCGGCTTACAGTTATTTTCTCTTCATGCCAATTTTCTGAATTTTACAGTGTCAATATTGTGCATGCAATTATTTTGCAATCAGGGGAAAAGAAAAGAAATCCTCAAGAAGTTAAGTCTGGGAATGACAAGTCAGTAAAAATTACGTAGATTGGGTCAAGATGGCAGCCTGAACACTGAGCACTAGCGCATTTCTCTTGTCCTACAACAAATCCCCTTCAATGGCGGGTGGGGGGACGCGGGGAGGGAGGGAAAAGGAAAGTGCCAATTCCGGAAGGGTGGAAAGCAGATGGGGCAGGGGCGCTGAGAGTTGAGGTGAGGTGGGGGGAGGGGGGAGTGCTAAGCCAGGGGAGGTAAACCTATGCAGTGAGAGAGAGGTGGTTGTGGGATCCCCAGCCTCTGATTTGGGGGAAGCTGAGGGACCGAGAGCCTAAGAGCACCTTCCACGCCCAGGGCTGTGGTAGAGGTTGGTGGCGGAGGAGCGCCGCGCGGTGTTTGGCAGGAAGAGGAGGCCTCTCTACTGGCCGGAAGCTGCGCTAGAAAAAGAGGGAGGAGACTGCGGCGCGGCAGCGACTAGAGCGAGTCGGATGTGGCAGAGGGGCTGCGGCCGCCGCCACTGCCACCGCCAACAGGAAGGCGGAGGACGCAGGAGCCAAGAGCAAGGGACGCCGCCACGGTCCTCTTCGCCTGCCCCGCCGCCCTCTTAGAGACACTCCTTGCCTACGGATCATCCTCTCCCAGCTTTTGCAAGCACCGGGCTGCTAGCCCGCTGATATTCCTTCTCTATAGGCTCACTGCTGAGGCTACGGCGAGGTGTCCGATTTGGGCACTTGAGGCCCGCAATCCGGGACGGTGGGGAATCTGCGCCTCCTGGCCGGGTAGTGTTGGAAGCAGGGCGAGGGGAATGGGGAAATGCTTACTATTTTACCGAACCGCAGATCTCTTGCTCTAGCTTAGCCAGACTGAGCTGGGGAGGAAGGTTACTGCAGGCATTCAGCCAGGGTGCCTTGATTTCCAGCTTTGCTATGTAGCTTTCGGGAAAAACGGGCGTGGGTGTACGGGGTGCGCTGATTAGGAGAAAAAGGTCTCCGTGTTATGCACTGATTTTGTTAATTTCCTTTCTCGGTCCACCTGGCAACTGTGCTCCTCCACACAGGCATGAAGACCCCGTTTGGAAAGGCAGCTGCAGGGCAGCGGTCTGGGACAGGCGCTGGCCACGGCAGCGTGTCTGTTACCATGATGAAGAGGAAGGCTGCACACAAGAAGCATAGGAGCCGACCCATCTCCCAGTCTCGGAGGAACATCGTGGGCTGTAGAATTCAGCACGGATGGAAAGATGGAGATGAACCTCTAACACAGTGGAAAGGAACCGTTCTGGATCAGGTACCTGTAAATCCCTCTCTGTATCTTATCAAATATGATGGATTTGACTGTGTTTATGGATTGGAACTTCACAGAGATGAAAGAGTGTCATCACTTGAAGTCCTTCCTAATAGAGTTGCATCATCTAGAATCAGTGATACACACTTGGCAGAAATAATGGTTGGCAAAGCAGTGGAACATATTTTTGAGACAGAGGAAGGTTCCAAAAATGAATGGAGGGGGATGGTCTTAGCTCAGGCACCTGTCATGAACACATGGTTTTACATTACCTATGAGAAAGATCCTGTATTATATATGTACCAGCTCTTAGATGATTATAAAGACGGTGACCTCCGCATCCTTCAAGATTCCAATGATTCTCCTCCCGCAGAGAGGGAGCCAGGAGAAGTCATAGACAGCCTGGTAGGCAAACAGGTGGAGTATGCCAAAGACGATGGCTCCAAGAGAACTGGCATGGTCATTCATCAGGTAGAAGCAAAACCCTCTGTTTACTTCATCAAATTTGATGATGATTTCCATATCTATGTCTACGATTTGGTAAAAACATCTTAGAGATCATCTTGAAATTTGCCAAATATATGAGACTCTAAATCTGTAGACACAAAAAGTCTTGATTGCTTTCCAGTTTGTAAGAACCATCTTCTCCCTTTTTGCACGTTTTGCTTGGCAAAAAATTGGAACTTCTGCCCTCTCATATGTTTTTGGAAGAAACCTTTTGCCCATCTGTCCAACCTTTTCACTGGTTCCTGTCCACAATTTAACTGTTTAGTGAGAAGGGTGAAACCTGACATCCATTGGCTCATACTTTTTTTTTTTTTTATCTTGGGTGGTGTTAATAGATTAAAGGTAGCTGAACACCTCTCACCTCATTCTTTTTGGCACTTGGACTCTACACTCATTGAGGTGTGAAGCTTGCTGAGATACCCCATGTGACTGGCTGGGTAAGTGTCTTTGCAATCTCAAATCTCCCCCAGGTGGCTTCAAAAATCTAACTTGGGAAAGAGTGGGAAGCCCATTTTGGTCTCTTGTTCAAGTTGCATTCTCAATTCTAACTGTACTAAAAGTAAGGCTAATAATTTTGCTCTCTTTCTGGTTCTTTCACCTATTGCTCACCTGTTTTAGATTTAAGAAGGTAATTACTTTGCATTTTAGTACCTAAGCATAGGCTGAGAAACTTTGCAAAACTGATAAGAAGACAAGCATTTAGGGACCAAACTCCAAGTGGAGAGATTCAGATTTCTGGTGGAGCTTAAGTGAAAGGTTTTAGTCATCAGTGGCATTAGGGTCTCTCTTGTTTCCAATAGCTCTGGCTGGTATCTGCAGACATGGAGTGGGTTTTAACTGATACAAGCTGTGCAAGCAGACTTTAGCACAAGTAGTCTTTGCCAGCCCAGAGGAGCATTAAGCCAGGCTCTAGCTAGAATCCTCAGTCACAAGGCAAAGGCTGAGTTTGGCAAGGGTTGACAGATCTGTCCAGAACCTCAAAATGAAAGAACAGAAACCTAGAATCAAGCTGAGATACAGATTTCTTTGCTGTGCTAAGAAAGACTCAGAAGTTTTAGATTTGATTCTTAGGAGACTTCAGAGTCCCAGCATATTAAGTGGGCAAGGCACTTGTGAGAACCAAGAATGGCTGAAAGCAGGCTATACTTCCTTGCAGGGACTGGTGGGCTCATCTATTGTGGTATCCCAGCAGAACTTGGAACACAGTCAGTGGTAGGTAATCTGTAGGCTTAATCATGTTTTAAGTGCTGGCATTGGTAGATAGAAATCTAATAGATTTTTGTTAGTGTTTTGATTTTTAACTCTATCCTGTTTCTTGGCTGTCCCTAAGAAACTCATATGCACATAAGGGTGAGTTCTACTGTGGCAGAAAAGAAAACAATGGAAGGGCCTTTGAGCTTTCCATTATTAAAGAGGCATTGGTGGAGGTTAACCAAAGCCTAGGAAAGAAAAGTTGAAATATAAGTATGGTTTTTGAGAGAAGCACCTGGCCAAAACCAATGCTTTCTCACTGGGGTTCTCACAGAAGCTCCATAGGAGTAACAGCCTAATAAGGCCATGGACTTCTGCACATTTGGGGCTGGGACTCAAGGCAGTACAATCATATTGGGACTGTACTGCAAGATATCTTCCAAATTAGTTTAAGTTCACAGGTCATGGAGTCCAGACTACCGGCACAGATTGGCATCCTGCTGAGGATGAAACAAAGAAGATATTCTCTTTTCTCCTATGTTTTATCTGTCTACTTTGGTTATTAATGCCACTAAGTGTCTACTATGATGTTTGACTGACAACAGCAATGTGAGTCTGTATTGCCCTATGTTCTAAGTCCTGGGGTCATACATTTGCTTTAAAAAACTGTTCTAGTGTCTGGGGACTAGTGTGCTTTCTAATTTTTTTGATGTGAGGTTGATATTGTGATAATCTTATGTCTTATTGACCCTTTGGACTCTTTAATATGTATGATATGCAATTGTGGGGTTAGATTAATTCAACTCCTGAGGTCCTGAAGGAACTACACCCAGTCAAGAGGAAGACAGCCAAGGCTGCAGCTGCTGAAGGAACCCCATATCTGGGCAGACATCTTTGTGAGATCTATATGGCTGAAATGCGAAAAACGAGAAATTGGAAAGGCAGAATTTTGGACGTTAATTCTTTTGGACTTTGAATTAGAAATTTAATTTTGAGCAGTCCTTTTTCCCTTGGAGTTTAATAGTTGATGGGGTGGGGGCGAGGTCATACAGTTCAAACTAAGGCATTTTTATTATGTTGTTGATATTGTATTATTTGGAGTATTTTAATGCTATCTTTGGGAGTCATTGTATAATTGTTGTCAGCTATGTCAGGAAATATGGCTGGACATAATTGTAAATTAGGGCTACAATTGTGATCAAATTTTCAGCCTAGGGTGTAATGTAGCCTTGGAGTTAATTTAATTACTGTTCTATTTTGACTTATTTCAGAGCCTCTTGGGGGCAAAAACAGAACTGCTTACCAATCTTACATTGATGGGAGCAGAACTTTTCTAACATACTGTTGGACTCCCTGGAAGGGGACAGCCACAGCCCTGTTTGTTGACCAGAGTCTTGAGCGTTAACCATTGTGGCTTAAGAGAATAAAAATGTACAAGGGTGTGATGGGATCTATCCTCTTCCTCTCTCCATGCTCCTGACTCAAGAAAAGGAAAAGACTTGCATCTCTCAAAAATGTTTGGAAGAAAGTTCCACCTATCTTCTCTTACACTCATTCAATCTTATGCTTGGGAGGAGGAATAACTTGATGAGATTGAGAAAATTGTTATAATGGATAGGCAGCTTAGGCGGCTCTTGGATCTTGAGTTTGTTCCACACAAGATGTGGGAAAAACTGCAGTCCTTCACTACATGGCTGGGTAAACATCTGCTTTGTAGACCCAACTATCTCTCCTTGGGGTGGGGGATCCCAAAGTCCTTAGACTTATGGTAGAAGTTCATTTCAGCCTCAGGTCCAAGCCGTATTCTCCAATCCAGCTCTATCAGCTATAAAGCTGGTATCTATTTTTATTCTTTTTTACAGTTTTAATATATAAATTGTTTTTTAGAAAAATAACACATGCCTATGGTAAAAGTCAAACAGTACAAAAGGGTATACAATTAAAAAGTAAGTCTCTTTTCCTCCTTCTCACCCCTGGCCTCAGTTCCCCTGTCCCATTTTCAAAAAGTAACAACTGTTACCAGTTACTTATGTATCATTCCAGAGATATTCCATGTATTTACAAGCATATTGTGTGTGGGTATGTGTGTATCAGGTTTTTTTTTTTTACACAAATGGTGGCATACTATACATGCTGTTCTGAATTTTGCTTTTTTCACTGAACAATATATTAAAGCTGATATCTTAATCCCTATTTGATTTCTGTGTATATTTTTTAATTGGTTCATAATCTGGAAGGGAAGGAGGTGTAATTAATTCAAACCTTCAAACCCTAACCCAGTTTAATGAAAACTTACATGACCCTACCAACCCACAATTTCTGCCAGTCCAATTTTTCTCGATAATAGAATGTGAAATATATGTGAACATAATATATTCTGTGAGAGGAACTTCTTGAGAGAGGCCAATATATTTTTACTGAGGGAAGTTAAAAGGAAAACCAATTTATATTGAAGCTGTGGGGAAAGTTAAGGTACTATATAATTAATCCAGAAACGAAATGAACAATTATTTATCTACTGCCATATGCAAATTCATATTTATAGCTTTGATTTGCCTTTTCTAACAGAACTTGCCTGCATGTAACAGGAAACCCATTTCAAACAGGCTTAAACAGTTACCAAGCATTGATCAATATAAATCAAAAAAAAATCCAGAGCTCAGATGGGCTTCAGGCATAGTTTGAATTGGGGCTCAGGATCAGTGTTTATGATTCTTTAGGATTTTCCTTCTGTGTGTCAGTTTCATTCTCAGGCTGTATTTTCTTATGGTAGCAAAATTGGACCAGCAGTTCCAGGCTACAGCAGTCCAATCTAGAGAAAGATAGATAGCCTGTGTCCTATGATGTATTCTCTGCTGGCTTAGGTCAGATACTTTGACCAATCACTAAAATCTCAGGGATGAAATACACTGATTGGCTTAGCAGGTCATGTGTTCCATCCCTAAACTCTCTACGGCAGTGGTCCCCAATTGTTTTGGCACCAGGAACTGGTTTCATGGAAAACAGTTTTTCCACAGACAGGATGGGTGAGGGGAAGGGGTGGTTTGGGGATGATTCAAATGCCTTACATTTATTGTGCAATTTATTTCTATTATTATGTTCTAATGCATAATGAAATAATTATATAACTCACCATAATGTAGAATCAGTAGGAGCCCTGAGCTTGTTTTCCTGCAACTAGACTGTCCCATCTGGGGGTGATGGGAAACAGCAACAGATCATCAGGCATTATATTCTCATAAGGAACATGCAACCTAGATCCCTTGCATGCACAGTTCACAATAGGGTTCATGCTCCTATGAGAATCTAATGCCACTGCTGATCTGACAGGAGGCAGAGCCCAGGTGTTAATGCAAGTGATGGGGAGCAGCTGTAAACACAGATGAAGCTTCGCTTGCTTACCCACCTGCAGCTCACCTCCTGCTGTGCGGCCTGGTTCCTAGCAGGCCATGGACCTGTATTTGTCAGTGGCCCAGGGGTTGGGAACCCCTACCCTAGGATGTATCTCTCTGGAACCAGGTGGATTTCCAGTAGAATCAAGGGCTTTGGGGAAATGAAGAATGAATGCTATTCACCAATCACAAATATCTAGTATAGCTTCTTCATTTGAATACCTAGCATCCATGGACACATTTCTTCCTACACGTCCTCTTTCAAAAAATGCCACACATAAGTGTGATAAATTCATGTCCCCAAAGGAGAAAAACTTGAAGTCTTATCCAGTTACTGCATTTAGCAGTAAGTTCAAGATCCCTAGTTGATATGCAGCCATCTTTAGATCCATCTTCCTAGCAGTCTGGTCATCTATACTTAAATTATAAACTACTCTTCTCAACACACCCAGTATACAGTAGTGAGGAGATAACCAGAAAAATATAATCAAAACTACCATTTGAAAAAGGGAGGAAATAGGAAACAATGCATAGTAGTTTCTGGTCCAAAGCATATATCATAACCTGTTAGACAAGGACTACCTATCCTAGCAGTTGAGTGACTCTTTTGGTCAAATACCTCTTTGTGTTCTCTGAGACATTCTCCCTTGGAGGCATATCTTGGGTGGATGCCCTTTTTGGGGGTTGAACTGGTCATTCTATTTCATCTTATGCTACTTCTTGCACCTGGGGGTTGAACAATCGAAGGTTTTCTAATTATTGGCTATAATTAGAGATTATTTAGTACAGTAGCTCTCAAACTTTAGTACACATCAGAATCACCTTGAGAACTTGTTAAAATACAAATTTCTGGGGCCCTCTTACAGAGATTCTGATTTAGCAGGTCTAGGGTAGGGTCCACGGGCTTATATTTATAACAAGTTCCCACATGAGACTGATGCTGCTGGTCCTGGGACCCCACATTGAAAATCACTGATTTATAGGTGGCAATTGAGTGAGGTCAGAGTTATTATTTCCTATACTTGCCTGATAAGATTTACCTGGAGCAATTGTTAAATATAAATTGCCGAGCCCTATCTTAGATGTAATGAATCAAAATCTCTTGGGAAGGGACCTGGGACAGCTGTATAAGATACCCCAGGTGATTCTTTATCATCAGTAATGATTAGGAAACACTGATCTAGAAAATTAGGTTTTTCTTGCCCCTAGTCTTATTTCCTAATATGTCTTCCATCTGCTTGCCCTTGTTCTCACTAAGCTTAATTTGGGGCAAAAAACTTGGCTTTTCAAATCATACAAAGTTCCAAATTATCCATGTCTCTTTCCACTGGGATTTCACGAAACCAGTGACTAAACTAGCAAGGTTTTGTTTTCTTCTTTCACTGTTTTCAAATAAGCCCATTTCAACAATGGAGATGGTATGCTTGATCTTGGCCTAAGAATCACAGATCTGAGGGCCACATGCTCCTCAAGAAAGGATGGAATAAGCGAAAAAAACAATAAAGTCAGCTGATTCGACATTAATTCCAGCTTTTACTAGCTCTGTACTAGCAAGTTACTTAATCTTTGTGAGTCTATTCCTCTTCTTGATAGTGAGGGTAACACTCTTTACTCAGTTCTGTTTAGAGGTATATGAGAAACTATATCCTTAGCATGTAGCATTGTACAGCACAGATGCTTAATAAAGGTGAATTCCCTTTAATTCTCAAGAGGGTAAACCACATGTCCTTTTGGTTAACCTTTATATTTAGCAATGCTCCAGTGACATTTAACTAGTGAATATAGGTCTAGAAATTCTATTACTGAAATGTGAAAGAAATTATTTAAATAATTCTTTGGATGTACATAGCTCTTTTAATCTCTGCTAAGAACTGAGTTTGTTTTCCCAGAGAGCTCGTTAATCTTTATAACATTACTGGACAGTTAAGAGAGCAGGGTTATTATCCTGAATGCAATCATTCATTCATTCAGCTACTTTTTGATGCATTTGCCCGATAGTCATGAATGAGATAGATACTGTCCATTCTGTCAGGGAGCTTACATTCTCATAGAGGGGAGAAAAGCAACAAAGATGTAGACAAATAACCTAAATAACCTGTATGATTTCAGAGAGTGATAAGTTGTATGAAGAACAAAAAGGCAGAGCAATGGATAGAGATGAACTGAAATAAGGGAACTACTTCAGCAAAAGGTTTTCAGAGGAAGGCCTGAGTGGATTAGCAAATAACTAACAAAGCCAGCCCATGCAATGATTTGAGGAAGGAGTGTTCTAGAGAGAAAAAAACAAGTTGAAAGGCTGGAATACCTAATGTCATTTATCCATAGCTATTAATTCAGTAATGTGTTTAACATTGAAACCTAGGGCCTGTGATTCTTCTCTACTGTTCTGCACAGCTAACACTATACCTCTGTTGTTTTCTGGTATTTTTTTTTTTTGGAGTTTTTAAATATGGTTTTTGTTTGTTTGTTTTTGAGTTTCGTTCTTGTTGCCCAGACTGGAATGCAATGGCCCAATCGTGGCTCATTGCAACCTCCACCTTCCGGGTTCAAGCAATTCTTCTGCCTCAGCCTCCCTGAGTAGCTGGGATTATAGGCAGGCACCACCACACCTGGTTAATTTTGTATTTTTAATAGAGACATGGTTTCACCATGTTGGTCAGGCTGGTCTCGAACTCCTGACCTCAGGTGATCCGCCTGCCTCAGCCTACCAAAGTGCTGGGATTACAGGCATGTCCCACCGTGCCTGGCCTTAAATATGTTTTTCTGTTGCTATCCTAGAAAGCAAGTAAAGTAGCTAAGAGGTCACTGATTAAATGCAAATGGGGCAGATTTCTTCCTCTACCCCAAATCTATGAAACAGGTACATAACATAAAGTTGAAGGTCACATATAATGTAATGAATGTGTATACCTATTTTTCTGGTTACATTTTCAAGCATATACTACAAGACATTTGCATTATTAGTTTAAATCATTTGCCTTTGGAGGATGTCGGGATGTCAGTAAACATTTGTTGGACACCTAGTATGTGCTGGGCACATCTTAATCTTCACAGGATACTGGAAGCTGAGTGTTACTACCTCCATTTTTCAGATAAGGAGATTAAGCTTAAAGAGAAAAAGGAAACCAGGGTCACACAGCTAGTAAGAGTGCTGGACTGAAACTAGGTCCCTTGATGCCAAGTAATGCTCTAATTATCATTTTTTCCTAATATTTGCATAAAGAAATGGGAAAGAAACATTAGCACCAAGGGAGAAGTGATTCATAGCTGTGATTTTTCTCCATGACCCATTCATATTCTTCCCTCTCTATCACCCTCTTTCTACATACACTTTGTTCCTACTGTTAAATTTACTTTATTCATTCATTTGTTCAACAAATGTATTCAGTGCCTACTTTGTTCCAGGCACTTTAACTAGGCATTTGGGATATTTCATGAACAAAGAATTCAGTGATGCCTCGTGGAGCTTACATTCAAGCAAGGGGAGGCTAACACTAAAAAAACCCCCAAACAAACAAACAAACAAAAAACATAGTAAATTATGTGGGATGTCAAAAAGTGATAACTGTTATAAAAAAGAAAATTAGAACAAGGTAAGAGGGAAGGGAAGTGGTAGATCACCATGGTAAATAGGGAGATTGGGGTGGACTTCATGGAGAAGGTAATATTTGAGCAAAGAAATGAAGGAAGTGAGTTAGCCAAGCATATATCTAGAGAAAGAGCATTCTAGGCAAAAGGAACTACTAGAGGAAAGGGCCTAAGAGATAAGTGTGTCTTTGGCATGTTCAAAGACTAACAAGGAGGCTTATTTAGCTAGAGCTACATAGGTGAAGGAGAAAGACACAGGAGAAGTCAGAGAGGAAGTAAGGGTCTAAATAATATAAGGCATTTTTAAGACTTGACATTTACTCCGCATGAAATGGGGAGCCTGTCACAAGTTGGGTTTTCCCAGGAAACAGACCCAGAAACAAAGTTAATCTTGTAGAAAATTTATTAAGCAGTGCCCTTGGGATCAATACCTGGGGAATAAATGGGAAAGCAGCAGGAGCACAAAGAAAGTGAAGCTCTGAAAAAGACTCAGTGACAGTGTCAACCACACCCACAGGAAGCTTTGGAACTAGAATGGCCGTTCAGAGTTGGGGTAATATTTACAGGCCTTTCAACCCCTACACTAATCACTCTTTGGATGTGGGCTGCCCCAGGAAGGGATGTAGCCTTGGGCAAGGTTGCTTTCAGCACCTGAGGCAATCTCTAATGGGGGTGAGAGCTGAAGCAGCATGATAAGTCCATCACTGAAGCATAACCTGGGTGTTGCATCCCATGTCCACAAACCCACTCTGGATTTTCAGCAGATAATTGACCTGATTTATGTTTCTAAAAAATCTCTCTGCTGTTTTAAGGATGGGCTATA
Source organism: Macaca fascicularis (assembly GCF_037993035.2). Classification (NCBI taxonomy): domain Eukaryota; kingdom Metazoa; phylum Chordata; class Mammalia; order Primates; family Cercopithecidae; genus Macaca; species Macaca fascicularis. The sequence continues at coordinate 56,916,234 of NC_088395.1, read as the reverse complement.
AAGGAGAAGGTGAGGAAGCAGGGAAACTAGTTAGAGTATCGCAGTATTCCCATATGTGAGATTATGATATCTGAGAGGTAACAATGGAGGTGGTGAGAGGTATTTAAATTGGGGGTATATTTTGAAGGAAGAGTAAGTAGAATTTTCTCACAAATGTAAGGAAAGAGAGGAGTCATGGATGGCTCCAAAAAAAAACTGGGAAGATGGAGTTGCCACTGATATAGATGAGGAAGGCTGTGGTTTGGATGGGTTCTAGGAAGAGGAGAGGCTAGGAAATCAGTTTTGGACAAGTTGAGTTTGAAGGTGTTTTTAGGACATTAAGTGGGGCTGTTGAGCTGTTATTGGAGTGTGCAGTTCATGGGAGAGGTCTGACTAAGCTGGATACATAAGTTGGAAATTTCTCCATGTAAATGATACTTAAAACCATGGGACAGTATGAGATCACCCTAGGGAGTAGGTGTACATAGAGAACAACAGATGACCATGCACAGAGCCCTGGGTCTTAAAGAGATCAGAGAGAAGAGGAGACAAAACAAGAGACTGAGAAGTCACCATCAGTGAGGTAGGAGGTAAACGAAGAGTGTGATGTCTTGGAAGTCCTTTTTGGTTTCCCTCCTCCCCGTAAATCTCTTTGTGACAATTTTTTTTTTCACTTAATCTGAAATGTCAGCTCCTCCACTGTATTTTTTTGCTTTACAGCTCCTTTGAATAAACCTGCCCACCACCAAGAACCTATACATGACTTTCTTTTCATTGTATCAAAGTAATGTGTCCACCGGTGTGAGCACCAGCAACTCACTTCTTCCTCAGACATCTCTAAAGCTGGAAAGATTTTGAGGGACAGTATGGTTTCCTTCACCCCACCCCAATGTTATGAATGAGACCAGGAGACCAACAGCAAACATCTGGAAGGTAAGAGGTTATTTTTTTAATCTCCTCTTTGCACCCTATAACACAGCAGAAAGCAAATGGAATGGATGGAGCAAGTGTCACAAAACAGTGCCTTCGTGAACGAGAGAGAGGGGAGGTGGGCTCTGAAAGCCTAACTCAAAGCTTGGTTGACTAATTAAAGAAGGAAATTAGAGGGCCGCGCTGGTGTGTGCCTGTAGTTCCAGCTGCTGGGACGGCTAAAGTGAGAGGATCCCTGAGTGCAGGAGTTCAAGTCCCATCTGGGCAACATAGTGAGACCTCCATCTCTAAAAAACTAAAATAAAAGAAGGAAGTCAGGGCCAATGAAAGGAGAGCCCTAGTTAACCTACAGCTCTATTATATCAGTCCTCTATTACACATACATAGCCAAGCACCACCCAGATGCTATCATTCGGTGATCTGCCTCTTCTTACCAGCATTTAGTATGGAACACAAAATATTTCTCGTGCAGATGGCCTCAGCGGGGTCCCCAGTAGTCAAGCCCCACCCTGGCATAGTACTGACCTTGCAGAGCCTTTGCTCATCACACTCACTCAGGTCTATTGAAACTGTTGATTCCCATGGATATCTGTTGATTTATTATTTGCTGAATATTTGTTGATAACTGTGGATGTTCGTTGGCTTTAGGGCCTCCCTTGCTTAAACACTGAAGTAGACAAATCACTGTGCACAAACTATCAGATTCACCCACACAGTAATTCAAATGGTACTTGGCCCACTTCTTTCCAAAACCTCAGACACTTGGCATGCTATCAGTTACCCTGTATGAGATTGTGACTGTTTCTTAGGAGATTCCATTCTGCATGGGAAGAGAGAAAAGAACTGAAGAGTAGTGGGATGGCTGGGGGAAGGGTAGAGAATCTCAAAGTTTTCTAATCCTCACCTCTTATTCCTTCTCTCTCACTCTCCTTTTTCCCCTCATTCACTAAAATGTGAGTACCCTGCACACATGAGTACCACCAGCTGGAGGGCACGAAAAGAACAGATGTCTCAAGAGTGACTGTTGAAAACTTATCACCCTGCACAAGGAAAGGCAGGTTTTGGAATAAATATTAACATATCAGTATTGTCTGAAATTGATGATGCCTTTTAAAGTGGATAGTTTCACAGAATGAAAATGCAGTTTGTAATTTTGCATGACAAATGGGGTCACTAAACTGCATGAGAGCATTACATAATTTGCCTGGAATGAAGACCACTTTTTCAGCCCAGCATTCAAGGCCCTTCATGATCTGGCTCTTTTCTACCTTTGTAGCTTAACTATTTACTACTGCATTATTTACTATGACTCCCTGGTCCTTATATTTCAGGCCATTTCCTTCAACAGTCCAAGTTGTTTCAAGTCTCTTGGTTTTTGCACTTGTTTCTCCTGCCTGGAATGCGCTTCCTCTCACTGCGTTACCTGGGTGGAAACAGGACTTACTTAAACATTTCATATCTGAAGTCTTTACTTAATTCCACAGCTTGGTCGATTGATCACTCCTTTGTACTCTTATATCTTTTATCCCTTTGTTACAGTATTTACTGGTACCTCCTGTTTCCCCAGAATGACAGCTTCTCTGTGATCTCTTCAGAGGCAACAGCTGTGTGATTGAATTCCTCTCTATATCCTAGACGTTGCCCAGCACGGACAAGGTTCTTTCTGGGGCATCAGAAAGTACTTTTTGACTAACTGATTGGCTGAGAGAAGCAATGCTGGCCCTGGGTATTTTCTTCTCAAGACAAGTAGAAGGGATTTGCCACGAGGGTCCACAGAAGCACTGGAGAAGAGAACTGAGGTGACAGTAATAATCTTATGGCCATTCTTTCAGATGATAACTTCCAGTGCTTCTGTGAGGTCAGATGTTTGCCTCTCTTTTCTCACAAGAAGAAACTGAGAAGGGAAGTGGCAGGTCTCCCAGATCCCCCAAGCCAATCAGCAGTGGGGCTGGAACTCCAACCTTGGGCTCCCAACACCAGACCCTAAACTTCCTGCTCCAGCTCCCCTGAATCTGGGCAGAAGTTATAGCTCAAGCCTGACCTGGATGCATTCAGGATAAGGGGTTTCTCCATATGTTGCTTCTGGCCCTGAGAATGCCATCATGATCCTGGGTGGTCCGTGATGCTGTCCAGGGTGAGCCCATTTACCCTGAGAGGATGTAGTACCTCTCCAAGTAACCATGGAGTCAAGTGTCCATCTCTGGACAGCCTCAGGACAACAAAGATGTTTTCTCACCTATCACTTAGCTGTACATTGTGAACAAACTCAGAGGGAAGCAACAGATAATGGAGAACCTTCTTGCTCCAATTCTATCACCTATTGCCTGTGAGACATGAGGAAGTCAGTCAACTTATCTTCCTTTTGGATCCATTAATTCCTGAAACAAAATGAAAGGCACAGGGAATTGAGGGTGGGGTATGGTACTGACAAGCCATGCACCTCACAGGCTTTTTGTGATGCTCTAGTCATGTAATGAGCAAAGAAACACTTGTGAAGTGCAATGGGATATTTAAGTGTAAAAAAAGGTTACCATAAATCAGTGAGTGAATATTACTCTTGCAGGAAAATGCAGATAGGAAATAAGTATAAAATCCAGAAACCAGTTTAATATCTGCAGTGCTCATCTATGCCATGATAGGAATTATAAGAGAGTTTAGAGCTGTAGTTTTGGGGATTTGAAGCTGAGGAACTTTTTATCCATTGATAAAGTTTACCTTAATAATGTCATAAATCTGGACCTTTAGCTGGCCACCTTTGAAAGTATATAGAGAAGATATGCATAAGAATAAAGGTACCCACAGGGGGAAACCAAATCACAAAATGAAACAAACAAACAAAAACTTTATCATGATTATAACATTTGAATCTGCAGGTTTTTTTTGGTTTGGTTTTTTTTTTTTTGGTTTTTTTTTTGAGATGGAGTCTCATTCTGTCTCCCAGACTGGAGTGCAGTGGTGTGATCTTGGCTCACTGCAACCTCCATCTTCAGGGTTCAAATGATTCTCCTGTCTCAGCCTTCCAAGTATCTGTGACTACAGATACCAGCCACCACCATGCCCGGATAATTTTTGTATTTTTAGTAGAGACGGGGTTTCACCATGTTGACCAGGCTGGTCTCCAACTCCTGACCTCGGGTGATCCGCCCACCTCGGCCTCCCAAAGTGCTGGGATTATAGGTGTGAGCCATTGTACCAGTCCTGAATCTGTGGATTTAGAGAGACTTTAGGCCTCTTCTTCCCTCTGTTTGTCCAGTATTATTAGTCAATATATTGCTTTCATTTTCTGGCACTTACAAAAAAAAAAAATTAACTAATATGTTTCTTTTTTTTTTTTTTTAATTTTTAATGCCCGTAACATTCTGTACCAGGAGAGGAAATGCCAATTTGTTACTTAGATGTACAGAAGATTGTTAACTGGGTATATGGAAATTAAGAACATAAGCATATACAGACAAGGACTGGTGGTAAGGACAGAAAAACAGAATTTAAGAGCTGTGTGGGCCTTGAGATTATCTAGTCTCCCTCCTCATTTGTACAGAGTATGAAACAGGTCCAGAGAGTGGAAAGGGTTTAAAGTAACTGTAAGGTCCTATAGGAGTCACATCTTAAATCAGTGTGTCTGACTCCCAAGCCACACTGCTACTGCTGCTGCCTCTTCTCCTTCTTTGTCCCTTTTTTTTGTGAAGGAAATTTAAAAAGAGAGATATTTTTAGTTCTTATTTTATTCCAACCCCATTTTTTTCCATTGTCATTGAACTGTAGTTGATATGTCCTTCCTATTAGTTTATTTTTTCACTATATATGTATCCCCAAAATATATATTGTTTTTGTGTTTTAAATTTTTACCCATATCATGTACTATGCCAGTATTTTTGTATCCTGCTTTTTTCACTCTATTTTTGTGACCTTTTCATATGGATATATAAAATGCCATTTTGTGGCTGTACTACAATGTATATATTCCCAAAGAATGAATATTTAGGTAATTGTCAATTTGGGATTTTTTTTTCTTTTTTTTTTTTTTTTTTTTTTTTTAGTTCTTGTTCTAAAATATCCTTAAACATTTCTCCTTTTGCACATGAATTTCTGTTGTGCATATGCCTAGAATTGCTGGGTCATAGGGTGGGCACATCTTTGATTTTGCTAGAGAATACCAAACTTCTCTTCAGAATAGTTACATGGGTGTGTCAGGTGAAACCCGAATCTGCTCTGAGTACGTCACAAGATTTAGTGAGGATCCAAGCAGAACGAGAGTGTGAAAACACATGTGAAGTTGTTGACAGTGCTGTGTCATGAATCGTGAAGGGGCAATTTTAAGTCAGTGTATGGACAACAATGATCATAGGTAGACACTGGATGAATGACCAACTTTTCCTATGAATGAGGTCTTAATTTTATCTACATTAGGACCATGTCCAGAGAATCAGCAAAAATGATTACATTTAATTATGTCTTCATGTTTTGTGAGGGCTTTAGATCTGATATAAACATACAGTACAAAATCCTTTTTAGTAAAGCTGGAAGAGACATAATAGCATCAGTTTCGAAGCAGAAAATCAGCCCTATACAAATTCTAAAGGCCGGTTGTAAACTGGACATGTTTTAGCATGGTTTAGAATGTTTTCAAAGAAAACTAGCACTATGCCTTTGTCTCTGAGAAAAATAGATAAATGAGTCAATTATGTATTTACAGTTTAATTCATATTCAGTTATATTTTGCAACTTAAGAGGCCACTAACAGAAAAATAGAACATAAAAAAATAAATCTCACTTGGAATACTGGTTGTTTTGTTTGCTGGTTGGTTCTTTTAGTGTCCTTTCCTTTTTACTGTGTTTTTGTTTCTAGGTTAAGATGGTGGTAAACTGATGATGCTTCATCTACTTTTACTCTCTCACTGAATAATCCATGATGGACTGGAGAACCTCAATGATTGGTTCACCATACTCTGGCAGAAATTCCTACTGACTGCCATATAGGTAGGGCTTGACTAAGAAACTCTTGGTAACCAATGCAGACTCAGACCTCTTGAAAAAAAAAAAACCAGCAGGGCCAAGCTGGATAAAAGCCAAAATTACTATGTTTGCCAAATTACACTGTCAGGTTTTGTAGAACAGCTAGGACTCTCATATACCTAAAGATTGTGAAAAGATGTATAGAGATTGCTGAGGTTGTAAATATATGTTGTGTTTAATCTAACACTGTAATCTACAATGGCCTTTCAATGAAAGTTTAAGGAATTTGGAATCTATTCTGCAGGCAGAAGGGAAAGTATTGATGATTTTGAGCAGTGACAATAGGATCAGATGCATGCTTTAAAAGGTCTAGAAGTATAAAGGGTATATGTATATTAGGGCTGGAGTGGCTGGAGGCTGGGAGACAAACTTATTGCAAGACTCCACATAAAATCATATTTACCTCACTGAGTCCTGTCCTCAGGTAAATACTGTTAATTAAAAGGGTTTCACCATTTATAGAGCCTTCAGATGATTTATCCTTAATGTTATTATCCCCACATGTGCTCATGAACAAGCCTCTCAGATCTTCTGCTCCCGTCTTGTGATGGTAGCATGTTCCTGCTTCTGGTGGTGCTAAACCCTGGGCAATCATCTGTCCTAGGAACAGGTGTTCTTCATGGGTGACTGCTGTGAAACCAACAGGATGGCCTCTTTTCTATTTAATCCTAAGAGTGGGCATAAGGTAAGCATTTGTAAGATTTTACTGAAAGTATTGGAGTATAAGAAGGAAAATGCTACACTGAATATAATTATAACTATTCAGGCACAGACCAATCCCAGAGTCTCTTACCAAGTTGACTCTCCTGTCTGTCTTCCTTTTCTGCCTTCACTTGGCTTCAGACAGCTCACCTTCCAATCACTGGAAGTGTGTAGAGCATCTCCACATCTCTCCACAAGGTGGAGATCAAGGCCAAATTTTTCACCAGCCCCAGATACTGGAAGGAGTATTTTTTTTTCTTCATTCATAATCAATGTAAGGACTGCCTTCTAGGTCTTTATTTCATATTCATACATTGAATCTGACAGTGGCAACATATTACCTTTAGAGGAAATTCTGTCTATGCCTAAAGCAGTGTGGTCTAGCTTTATGGTTTGATTAAAGACAATCACAATATCCAATATATTTCCTATATCACATGTAGGCCATCAACAGTCGGATCAAGGTTTGGCTATGTCAAGTCCAACACAGCTCCTAGGCATCAAATGATCATAAACTCTGGAGGTTCACTCTCACTCATGGCACCTGTCTTAAACCGTTTTCTGTTGCTTATAACAAAATACCTGAAATTTTATTAAAAAAATAAAGTTTATTTCTTACAGTTCTGGAGGCTGGGAAGTTCAAGATTGAGGGGCCACATGTGGTGAGGGCCTTCTTGATGGTAGAAACTCTCTGCAGTCCTGAAGTAGCGCAGGGTATCACATGGCAAGGGGACTAAGTATGCTAACATGGTAGCTTAGGTCTCTTTTTATCTTCTTATAAAGCCACCAGTTCTATTTCCATGATAATCCATCAGTGGATTAATCCATTCACAAGGGCAGAACCCTCATGTTCCAATCACCTGTTAAAGGCCATACCTCTGAATACTGCCATATTGGAGATAAAGTTTCAACATAAGTTTTAGAGGGAATATTCAAACCATAGCATTTCCTTTCTGTGTATTTGTGTGCACACATGTACACGTTTGTAGAGACACAGAGAGAGAGGACTAGAGAGGCAGAGAACGCATATATACACCTGTACATTAAATCCATCTATGTACACATATATGAAGTTGTAAAAATGGAACCATAGTATATATCCTCCTCTATAAATTTCTCCACTTAATAGAATGTGAACATGTTTGTAGGTTCTTTTCTACACAGTTACTTCTTTATATAGTATTCCGTTGTGTGAATAAAGCATAATTTATTTAGCAAATCCTTGTTCATATATATTGGAACAGTTTCCAAAATTTGGTTATTATGAACAATGTCACCAAGAACATTGTCATACACATATAATGTGTACTTATACGTGAATTTCAATAGGGTGACCTGTTAATTCAAATATTTATTTCTTATCTTTCCAGGTAAAATATTGGGTAGGTCCTTTGGAGTTCTAGACTAAGTTTGAGATTACAGAAGATATGCTCAACATCCTCCTTTGACCTGGTCCCAGTTTCACAATATTCAATAGATGCTTTATAGTCTCTGGTAAGGAGGTGTACAATTCTCTGATTTTACTACAGTTTTTAGGGAATTTTATTTTGTTCATTTCAACAAGAAAAATTACATAAATAGGTAACAGCTCCACTCAAAGCTGTGCTTTAAACAAACAAAATATTGGACTTTGTGAACAAATGTGGTACTTTTTCTTTCTGTAATTATTGGCTAGCAATCTTATTTTACTAAATCTATACTGACAAATTTAATTTGGTCCATTTATTTGAGTTTAAAGATTATTTCATACTCTCCCCAGTGAAACAGTCATGGGCCATTGCTATCCTAGCAGCTTCCCTCAAGAACGATGAGATAGTCTTCTTTTCCCTCTAGAGCATAAATTTCAGTGGCAGGTAAAACTGTTTTAGCATCAATATGCTCACGTCTTCCATGATACGTTTTTCTTCCCTACTAAACTGAAAGTTTCTCTAAGTTACCATAGCCACTCACAAGTTTTTCTCTACCTAACTGAAGTTGCCATCTTCTGCTGATCATTAGGACATTAACTTTTAGAATCATTTCTGTTTTAGCCTCTTATTTTGAAGGCAGCTTTTTAATTTCCTCAGAGAAATTGCAATGGAACGAAAATTTGTTCTCTTTTTACATATGTACCCTTTTATAAGAGATGTAATATTTTTCGATAAAATGTTTAATTAATGCAAAACCATGTCTCTAACAGTGTGAAGGTTATAAAGAGTAATAGTAGTAGAAATATCCATGTACCAATCACACAGAATAATTCTAGTCAGATATAGTTTTTGTAAGGACAAAAAAGAAAATAGATCTAAAGATTTACAGTTTAACGAAGGTTATTTAGATAGGACTCGCTCCATACTTATTCGATTCTCCATTTTCCACTGAATTTCCTTTCCAAACAATGTACAGTATTCTCAACATCTATCAAAACTCCATAAAAGTTATGATTCCCAATTTATTCAGACTGTCCACCAAGATGTTTTCTCCCAAGCATCGCATTCTTGAACCAAGCCATTAAAGACTTGGACTGTGACACAGTTTTCATTCTGAGAACTATACACATCAGTGTAATTACCCTCACCTCCCATTTACTACCCTATAAGGGGAATCCCTATGGCGTTAGGCTTATATACACATCTAGGAGCTCTAAGGACTAGGAAAAGTTAAAAATGAACCACTCAATAAGGTAGCTCTTCAGACCCTTCAGTGCCTACCACGACGGGGAACAATTCCACAGGAAATGGATTAGGCAGAGTCATCCCAAACCTAAGCTGTCTCTACTGGCTACAAATAAACTGTGGAGTTCCAACCCACACTAACCAGCCAGCCATACCCTGGGCTTTCATTCTCATAAAAGACTAAACTACTGTAAACCCAAAATAAAATTCTAAGGCCCCCCCCAACCATCTGAATGGACATCCTCCTCTGCCAGGGCACTCTAAAATTTAACCTGAAAAACTGGTTCAGGATATGACAGAAAGTGAGGGGGTCAGACCTGCATCATTATACCCTCCAACATTAGCATAAACACAGACCTTAAGTATGATAAGAAATATTCTAATGTATTCTCTCTGAAGCCGGGCTCCATCAGGATGATGAAACTTTGGTGTCTACAATCTCTTACTATAACCCAGACATTGCATTTTATTGATAATAACTCAACCAGTTGCCAATCAGAAAATTTTCAAATCTACCTATAAATTGAAAGCATCCCCTGCTTCCAGTTGTCCCGCCTTTCTGGACCGAATCGATGTGTATCTTAAATGTATTTAAATGTCTCATGTCTCCCTAAAATGTATAAAATCAAGCTGCACCCCAACCACCTTGGGCACATGTTCTCAGGATATCCTGAGGGCTGTGTCACAGGCCATAGTCACTCATATTTGTCTCAGAATAAATCTTTTCAAATATTTTACAGAGTTTCACTCTTTTCCTCCACACTCTGCCCCCACTCACCACAAAAGCACAATCTCCCAGCTGTTACTGGAAGGTTCCCCCAATTCCCAGATGGAAGGAGGCCAGGAGAGGCCAAAATTTGAGCTAATTTGTTAGTTCTCACCCATCTGCCCCCATCCCGACCTCTGCCCTATTGGTTGTAAGGCAAATTTTTGTTTGTTTGTTTGTTTTCCTTGTCAGCCTCCTAGAAACCCTGCCCGCTGCCTAGACAGAACCTATTTATCAAGACAAGAGAATTGCAATGCAGAAAGAGTAATTCATGCAGAGAGGCTGTATGGGACACTGGAGTTTTATTATTACTCAAATCTGTCTCCGCAAGCCTTCCCCGGGATCAGAGTTTTTAAGGATAATTTGCTGGGGAGAGGCTCGGGAAGTGGGGTGTGCTGATTGGTTGGGTTGGAGATGGAATCATAGGGGGTAAAAGTGAGTTTCTCTTGCTGTCTTCTGTTCTTGGGTGAAATCGCAGAGCTGGTTGATCCAGATTACCTGACTCAATCTAGTTGAGCCAGATTACCAGACCTGGAGTGCAGGGTCTGCAAAATATCTCAAGCACGGATGTTAGATTTTGCAGTAGTGATGTTATTCCCAGGAGCAATTTGAGGAGGTTCAGACACTTGCAGCCAGAGGCTGCATGGCCCCAAACCATAATTTCCAATCTTATAGCTAGTTTGTTAGTCCTACAAAGAGAGACTCAGACTGGTCTCTAGGCAAGAAGGGGTGATTTGTTTTGTTTTTCTTTCCCCTTTGGGAAAGCACTATTATTAATTTTGTTTCAAAGTTGAACTATAAACTAAATTCCTTCCCAAAGTTAGTTTGGCCTATGCCCAGGAATGAACAAGGCCAGCTTAAAGGTTAGAAGCAAGATGGAGTCGAGTCAGTTAGGTCTGATCTCTTTTACTGTCATAATTTCCTCAGTTACAATTTTTGCAAAGGCGGTTTCAGCCTTGCTGGAACAAAGCCTGTGATTGTTTTCAAGGTACCTGACTTACACGACATTTTTAAACTGACGTGGGCCTGCTTTTCTCCCTCCTCTCTTGTCCTAATAGTTGTATAAGGCCAGACTGTGATAACTGCATTTGCTTTTGTCTTTATCCATTGTCCTTTCTGCTTTTGTGATTAGGATGTGATGAGTAGTTCGAAGCATTCCTTCACATTTATCCAATTGGCTATGCTTACTTTTTATATAAAACCGATATTTGCTCTGCCAGTGCATCTGAAAAATCCACCCGTACATTTATATATCCATTGTGGAGGCACCCTCCGAAAAAGCTTTGACTTATTAATGTATTGGTATTATACTAATTGATATAATACTAATAACTGATGGTGTCACAAAACAGAAGAAAAGAGAAAATGCAACCTGTGAATTCAAATTTTCTAGGTGAGAATGTACCCCGGGAGGTCTCTGATCTGTAGGACACTCTTAAAGTACTTCCCTCTTGAATAAAAACCACTTTTTCAGTCTGGCAACTAAAAGCTTTCATGACCTGGCTCCTTTTCCTTTTCCAACTCCACTATTTACTACTCCTGCAGCATTTACTACAGTTTCCAGCTCCTTATGCTTTAGGCCATGCCCCTCAACATCCCAAGTGTTTTAAATCTTCCTTTTGTATTTGTAGTTTCTCCTACCTGGAATTCACTTTCTCCCTTTGCATTTGCTGGGCAAAATCGTGCAGATTATTCTGAACTTACATAACTTGTGTCTGGAGCCTTTCCTTGAAACTGTAGTTAGATAAGTTATGCCCTTTTTTTTTCACTCACCTACGCTCTGTAAACCCCAAATATCTGAGACAGGTCTCAGTTTATTTAGAAAGTTTATTTTGCCAAGGTTGAGGACTGGTGCCCATGACACAGCCTCAGGAGGTCCTTAAGACATGTGCCCAAGGTAGTCAGAGCACAGTTTGGTTGTTATACATTTTATGGAGACTTGAGACATCAATCGACATATGTAAGATAACCATTGGTTTGGTCTGAAAAGGCAGGACAACTGGAAGCTATGGCAGGATGACTTGAAGTGGGGAGGGGACTTCCAGCTGATAGGTAGATAAGAGACAAATGGTAACATTCTTTTCAATTTCTAATTAGCCTCTCTAAAGGAGGCAATCAGATACGCATTTATTTATCTCAGTGAGCAGAGGGGTGACTTTGAATAGAATGGGAGGCACATTTACTCTAAGCAGTTCCCAGCTAGACTTTTCCATTTAGCTTCATGATTTTGGTGCCTCAAGATTTATTTTCCTTTCATATCTCCATCCCTCTGTTACTGTATTTACCACTGGTAGGGGGTGTGTGTGTGTGTGTGTATTTTACACATATAGTAAATCTTCATTTAATGTCACCTATAGGTCCTTGGAAACTGACTTTAAGTGAAATGATGTATGATGAAACAAATTTTACCATAGAATAATTGATATAAACAACTGTTCCGTTCCTTTGGCATATTTCTGGACAAAAACCTCGCCAAACTTCTAAATGAAGTCCTCAAACACATCTAATATTAAACATTGAAATAAACATGAAGTAACAAGTAAGATTATTATTTACCCAATATGTGGTGAATCAATGAATGATGGTGGTTATAGTGGTCATGGGTTAAATCGGGGAATAAATATTTTCCAAAGGGAAAACTGTAATGAGTACGTTCTACTGTCAGAGATGTGTGAACCAGAGTGACTCCATCTTTAAAGCAGCTAGCTGAAATGAGGCTGAGACCTACTAGGCTGCATTCCCAGATGGTTAAGGCATTCCAAGTCACAGGATAAGATAAGAGGTCAGCATAAGATACAGGTCATAAATACCTTGCTGATAAAACAGCTTGCAGTAAAGAAGCCAGCTAAAACCCACCAAAACCAAGATGGCAACAAGAATGACCTCTGGTCATCCTCACTGCTATACTCCCACCAGCATCATGACAGTTTACAAATGTCATGGCAATGACAGGAAGTTACCCTACATGGTCTGAAAAGGAGAGGCATGAATAACCCACCCCTTGTTTAGCATATAATCAAGAAATAACAATAAAAATAGGCAACCAGCAGCCTTTTGGGCTGCTCTGTCTATGGAGTAGCTGTCTTTTTTTGTAAGTTCCAGTATACATGTGTAGAGCATGCAGGTTTGTTACATAGGTATACATGTGCCATGGTGGTTTTCTGTACCTATTGACCTGTCCTCTAAGTTCCCACCCCTCTCCCCCAACCCACCAACAGGCCCTAGAGTGTGTTGTTCCCTTTCCTGTGTCTATATGTTCTTATTGTTCAATTCCCACTTACGAGTGAGAACATGTGGTGTTTGGTTTTCTGTTCCTGTGTTAGTTTGCTGAGGATGATGACTTCTAGCTTCATTTATGTCCCTGCAAAGGACGTGATCTTATTCCTTTTTATGGCTGCATAGTATTCCACGGTGTATATGTACCACATTTTCTTTATCTAGTCTATCATTAGTGGGCACTTGGGTTGATTTCATGACTTTGGTATTGTAAATAGTGCTGCAGGAAACACACATGTGCATGTGTCTTTATAGTACAATGATTTATAATCCTTTGGGTATATATCCAGTGATGGGATTGCTGGGTCAAATGGTATTTACGGATCTATATCCTTGAGGAATTGCCACACTGTCTTCCATAATGATTGAACTAATTTATACTCCCATCAACAGTGTAAAAACATTTCTATTTATCTACAGCCTCGCCAGCATCTGTTGTTTCTTGGCTTTTTAATAATCGCCATTCTGACTAGCATAAGATGGTATCTCATTGTGGTTTTGATTTGCATTTCTCTAATGATTAGTGATGTTAAGCTTTTTTCATATGTATGTTGGCTGCGTAAATGTCTTCTTTTGAGAAGTGTCTGTTCATATCCTTTGCTCACTTTTTGATGCAGTTGTTTCGGTTTTTCTTGTAAATTTGTTTAAGTTCCTTGTAAATTCTGAATGTTAGACCTTTGTCAGATGGGTAGATTGCAAAATTTTTCTCCCATTCTGTAGGTTGCCTGTTCACTCTGATGAGAGTTTCTTTTGCTGTGCAGAAGCTCTTTAGTTTAATTAGACTTCATTTATGAATTTTGGTTTTTGTTGCAATTGCTTTTGGCATTTTTGTCATGAAGACTTTGCCCATGCCTGTGTTCTAAATGGTATTGCCCAAGTTTTTTCCTAGGGCTTTTAGGGTTTTGGGTTTTACATTTAAATCTTTAATCCATCTTGAGTTACTTTTTGTACAAGGTGTAAGGAAGGGATCCAGTTTTAGTTTTCTGCATATGGCTAGCCAGTTTTTCCAGCAGGAGATCCTTTCCCCATTGTTTGTTTTTGTCAGGTTTGTTGAAGATGAGATGGTTATAGATGTGTGGTGTTATTATCTGAGGTGTCTGTTCTGTTCCATTGGTCTATATGTTTTGGTACCAGTACCGTGCTGTTTTGGCTACTGTAGCCTTGTGGTATGGTTTGAAGTGAAGTAACAGGTCTTCTTTGATTTCATATGAAATTTAAAGTAGTTTTTTCTAATTCTGTGAAGAATGTTAATGGTAGTTTGATGGGAATAGCATTGAATCTATAAATTACCTTGGGCAGCATGGTGTAGCTATTCTTTTATTCCTTTACTTTCCTAATAAACTTGCATTCACTTTACTGTATGGACTCTCCTTGTATTCTCTCTTGTGTGAGATCCAAGAACCCTCTCTTGGGGTCTGGATCGGGACCACTTTCTGATAACACTACCACCATAAAGTTCAAAAGAATAACATATATGGGACTCAGTGAACATTTTCATACCTAATTGTTTACTGTCATGCACTTGTATGATTATAGTATAGTCTATAAATTTTTTATTTGCCAACAATTTGTATTCATTTATTTTCCAACTGGCTTATTCCAGTTCAGTCTTGGCTGTCCAGAGCCTATCTCAGCAGTTCAGGGCACAAGGCAGAAAGCAACCATAGACTCAATGCCATTCTATCACAGGGCACACTCACACACACCCATACTCAATCAAACTGAGACAATTTAGACACAACAATTCACCTAATGTGCACATTCTTGGGATATGAAAGGAAGCCAGAGTACCTGGAGGAAACCCATGCAGACATAAGGAGAAAGTACAATCTCCGTAGACAGTGGCCCCCAGACAGGAATTAACTTTTTGTCATCAAAATTATAACAAAAGACATTAAATGAAATGACATTAATGAAGCACCTGCTGTGTTTGCGTGTATACACTTGTCAATCCACATCAAATGGGCAGCAGGTCAGAGGTTGATATCTAGACTGAGAAACGTTTGGATACTTCAATATGGAAAGTAGTTTCCCTTTAATATTTTAAATGCTGCTATCTCGGTATCACTTTTATGTTTCTCTTAAACATTTTTCTTTAAGCCACTACCCAACATCTGCCTTACAAGCAAGGACATATATGTAGTAAAGGGGTTAGCAAGATATAACCATGGAAGCAAATTTAATGACCACTTGTTTTTACAAAGTTTGTTGAAACAGCCACGCTCATTTGCTTACATACTATCTATAGCTGCATTTGCTACCAAAACAGAGTAGTTGGCCAGGTGTGGTGGCTCACACCTATAATCCTAGTACTTTGGAAGGCCAAGACAAGAACATCGCTTGAGCCCTGGAGTTCTAGACCAGTCAGGGCAACATGGCAAAACCCCCGTCGCTACTAAAAATTCTTTAAAAATTAGCCAGGCATGGTGGCACACACTTGTGGTCCCAGATACTCGGGAGGCTGAGGTGGGAAGTTCACCTGAGCTTAGGGAAGTTGAGGCTGCAGTAAGCCAAGGTTCTGCCACTGCACTCCAGCCTGGGTGACAGAGATGCTGTCTCAGAAGTAAAAAGAAAGAAAGAAAGAAAAAGGAACAGAGTAGTTGTGATTGCAACCATATGGATTACAAAATCTAAAATATTTACTATTTGACCTTTCACATTAAAAATCTTGCTGACCTCCTGGAACAATCCATGGTGAACACAGCCCCACAGGAGGAGTACCCCCAGATTGAGGCTTGCATGAGAGGCAGAGTCACAATTTCTCCCTACTTGGAACATCAACATTCCTACTAATGATGAGAGGTGCCTGTCTGACCTGAATAGCCAAAACACTGGGACAGGAATGAGCCTGTGGGGTGAAAAGATTTCCTGCTTGCCAGGCAGGGGAGCTGAGGTAGCTCCCACTTTTTACCCTCATAAAACCTTAGCACATCTAACTGAGAGCTCTCCCAGCCACGCTTATCAAGGCTGGGACCTTGTTCCACTGCTGGATATTACATCTACCCACCTGCCTTAGCTACAGCTATACCTTCCCTATTGGCCTAAAGCCTGAATCATCAACTCAGTAAATAAACTACCAGGGGAAAAAAAAATAAATAAATAAAATGTACACCACAAGAGAACGAGATAAACTTCAAGAGATCCCTGCCATTCCAGCCTCACAAGAGACAGTGAACTTGCCGCACATCAAGAACATAACTACTACAACCAGCATCTGGAAATAGCCAGTGCACAAAGATTCTCTGTAACTAAGGAAATCATAAAGAGCCTTCACCACTAAAAGCACCAAAAATCAAATTAAGCTAAAATTAATGTCTGATGCTTATGAGAGGAAGAAAAAGAAATTAAAAAGAAAAAACACAGTCCAATCAAAAATTCAAGAAATTTGAAGAAAGAGTATACCCAAATGAGAAGGAACCACAAAAGTAATTATGGTAATATGACACAACAGGGTTGCATGACATGCTTAAAATATCACACTAGCTCCCCAGCAATGGATCTAACACAATAAAAAATCTCTCAATAGCCACATAAAGAATTCAAAAGGTTGATTATTAAACTTCTCAAGCAGATACCAGAGAAACTTGAAGACCAACTTAAAGAAATTTTAAAAACAATCCAGGATATGGATAAAGAATTTTCCAGAGAAATAGATACCATAAAGAAATCACAATCAGAACTTCTGGAAATGAAAGAAACACGTAGCAAAATACAAAATACAGTGGAAAGTGTCAACAAAAGACTAGAACGAGTAGAAGAAAGAATTTCAGAGCTGGAAGACAAGGCTTTCAAATTAACCCAATAAGACAAGACAAAAAAGAATTTTTAAAAAATGAACAAAGTCTCAAAAAAAAAATGAGATTATATAAGATGGCTAAACCTAAGAATAATTAGTATTCCTGAGGAAGGAGATAAGTCTAAAAGTTTGGAAAACTTATTTGAAGGAATAATTGAGGAAAGTTTCCCTGGTTTTGGTAGAGATCTAGACATCCAAATACATGAAGCTCACAAAACTGCTGGAAAATTCATCACAAAAAGTTTATTGCCAAGGCACATAGTCATCAGGTTATCTAAAGTCAAGATGAAGAAAAGAATCTTAAGAGCTGTGAGACAAAAGCATCATGTAACCTATAAAGGAAAACCTATAAGATTAACAGCAGATTTCTCAGCAGAAACCTTACAAACCAGAAAGGATTGGAGTATTGTCTTTACCCTTCTTAAAATAATTGTCTGCCACAAATTTTGTAACCAGCAAAACTAAACTTCATAAAGTAAAGGAGAAATAAAGTCTTTTTCAGACAAACACTGATAGAATTTCCCAATAACAAATAAGCGCTACAAGAAATGATAAAAAGACTTCTAAATCCTTTAAAAAAAAAAAAAAAACTCAAAATACACCAAAACAGACACCTTAAAACATAACTCTTACAGGGCCCATAAAACAATAACACAATGAAAACAACAAGGCATTTAGGCAACAACTAACATCATAAATAGAACAGTATCTAACATCTTAATACTAACATTGAAGATCAGTGGCCTAAATTCTCCACTTTAAAAATACAGAATGCTGGCCAGGCGGAGTGGGTCACGCCTGTAATCCAGCACTTTGGAAGGCCGAGGTGGGTGGATCACCTGAGGTCAGGAGTTCAAGACCAGCCTGACCAACATGGTGAAACACCATCTCTACTAAAAATACAAAAATTAACCGGGCATGGTGGCATGCATCTGTAATCCCAGCTACTCGGGAGGCTGAGACAGGAGAATAGCTTGAACCGGGAGGTAGAGATTGCAGTGAGCTGAGATTGCACGACTGCACTCCAGCCTGAGTGACAGAGTGAGACTACATCTAAAAAACAACAACAACAACAACTACAAAACGGAATGCTTTTGGGGGGCCAAGGCAGGTGGATCACCTGAGTTTGGGAGTTCAAGACTAGCCTGATCAATGTGGAGAAACCCTGTCTCTACTAAAAATACAAAATTATCCAGGCATGGTGGTGCATGCCTGTAATTCCAGCTACTCAGGAGGCTGAGGCAGGAGAATCGCTTGAAACTGGGAAGAGATTGCAGTGAGCTGAGATTGTGCCATTGCACTCCAGCCTGGGCAACAAGAGTGAAACTCTGTCTCAAAAAATAAGAAGAAGAATACAGAAAGACAGAATGGATAAAAATTAAAAAAAAAAAAAAAGTAGACCCAACTAAAACATAATGACTTACATAGACTTAAGGTAAAGGGATGGGAAAAGATATCCCATGCAAATGGAAACCAAAAGTGAGTAGGAGTCACTATTCTTATATCAGACAAAACAGACTTTAAAGCAACAACAGTAAAAATAGACAAAGAAGAACGTTACCTAATGATAAAAAGATTAGTCCAGCAAAAAGATATTACAATTCTAAATATATATGCATCCAACTGTGAAGCTTTTAAATTTATGAAACAATTACTACTAGGCCTATGAAATGAGATAAACAGCAACAATATAATGGTGGTGGACTTCAGTGCTCCACTGACAGCATGAGAAAGATCATCAAAACAGAAGGTCAACAAAGAAACAATGGACTTAACAGATATTTACAGAACATTCTACCCAACAATTGCAGAATATACATTCTTCTCATCAGCACTTGGAACATTCTCTAAGATAGACCATATTATAGGACACAAAATAAGTCTCAATATATATTAAGAAAATCGAAATCATATCAAGTATCTTCTCAGACCACAGTGGAATAAAACTGGAAACAAACTGCAAAAGTAACCCTAAAGCTACACAAATACATGGAAATTAAATAATCTGCTCTTGAATGATCTTTGGATCAAGAATAAAATCAAAATGGAAATCTAAAAATTCTTTGAAATCAATGATAATAGTGGCACAAATTATTAAAATTTCTGGGATACAGGAAAAGCAGTGCTAAGAGGAAAATTCATAGAATTAAATGCCTACATCAAAAAGTCTGAAAGGGCACAGACGACCTAATGTCGCACCTTAAGGAACTAGACAAGAAGAAACTAAATCCAAATTCGGCAAAAGAAAAATAACAAAGATCCGAACAGAGATAAATAAAATTGAAACAAAAAAAATGCAAAATATAAATGAGACAAAAAGCTGATTCATTGAAAAGATAAGCAAAATTGATAAGCTATTAGGGAGATTAACCAAGTAAATAAAAGAGAAGATCCAAATAAACTCAATTAGAAATGAAATGGGAGATATTACAACTACCACAGAAATACAAAAGATCATTCAAGGCTACTATGAACACCTTAACATGCAAAAACTAGAAAATTTAGAGAAGGTGGAAGATTTCCTGAAAATATACAACCCTCCTAGAATACATCCCATCAAAAGAGAAACTCTCAGCAGACAAATAACAAGCAGTGAGATTGAATCAATAATAACAATAATGAAAAACAGAAAAAGTTTACAACCAGATGGATTCACAGCTGAATCCTATCAGACCTTCAAGGAAGAATTGGAACTAATCCTACTGAAACTATTCCAAAAGATAGAGGAAGAGGGAAACCTCCCTAAATCATTCTATGAAACCAGTATGACCCTAATACCAAAACAAGGAAATGACATAACAAAAAAATACAGAACGATGAATGTAGATGCAAAAATCCTTAATGAAATACTAGCTAACCAATCCAACGGCATATTAAAAAGATAATACATTATGATCAAGTGGGTTTTACATGAGGGATGCAGGAATGGTTTAACATACACAAGTGAATAAATGTGATATATCACATAAACAGAATTTTTTTTTTTTTTTTTTTTTTTTTTGAGATGAAGTTTCAGTCTGTAGCCCAGGCTGGAGTGCAATGGCACGATCTTGGCTCACTGCAACCTCTGCCTCCAGGGTTCAAGTGATTCTCCAGCCCCAGCCTCCTGAGGAGCTGGGATTACAGATGCATGCCACCACACCCGACTAATTTTTGTATTTTTAGTAGAGACTGGGTTTCACCATATTGGCCAGGCTGGTCTCAAACTCCTGACCTCAGGTGATCCACCGACCTCAGCCTCCCAAAGTGCTTGGATTACAGATGTGAGCAACCACACCTGGCCCACATAAACATAATTTTTTTAAAAATTTTATGATCATCTCAATAGATACAGAAAACACATTTGACAAGATCCAGCATCTCTTTATAACAAAAACCCTCAAGAAAACTGATATAGAGGGGACATACCTCAAAGTAATAAAAGCCATCTATGAAAAAACCACAGCCAACATCATACTGAGTAAAAGTTTAAAACATTTTTCCTGAGATCTGAAACAAGACCCACATGCTCACATTCACCACTTCTATTCAACATAGTACTGGAAGTCCAAGTCAGAGCAATCAGACAAGAGGAAGAAATAAAGGGTATCCAAGTCAGTAAAGAGAAAGTCAAAGTGCTGCTGTTTGCTGATAATATTATTGTATACCAAGGAAACCCCAAAGTATCATCTAAAAAGTTCCTAGATCTGATAAATAAATTCAGCAAAGTCTGAGGATAGAACATCAATGTACATAAATCAGTAGCACTGCTATACATCAATGATAGGTAGGCTGAGAATCAAATCAAGAACTCAATCCTTGTTACAACAGCTGCAAAAAATACATAAAATACTTAGGAATATACTTAACCAAGGAGGTGAAAGATCTCTACAAAGAAAACTACAAAATACTGCTGAAATAAGTTACAGATGTCGCAAATAAATGAAAACCCATTTCATTTTCATGGATGGTAGAATCGGTATTGTGAAAATGGCCATAGTGGCTGGGTGCGGTGGCTCACACCTGTAATCCCAGCACTTTGGGAAGCCCAGGCGGGCAGATCACAAGGTCAGGAGTTTGAGACTATCCTGGCCAATATGGTGAAACCACATCTCTATTAAAAATACAAAAATTAGCCAGGTATGGTGGTGGGCACCTGTAGTCCCAACTACTCCGGAGGCTGAGGCAGGAAAATCACTTGAACCTGGGAGGTGGAGGTTGCAGTGAGCCAAGATTGCGCCACTGCACTCCATCCTGGGCAACAGAGCAAGATTCCCTCTCAAAAAAGAAAGAAAAAGAAAAGAAGATGACTGTATTGTCAAAAGCAATCTACAGATTTGTGAAAGGAAACTATCTTGGGGCCCCAAAATCACCAAGGAAAACTCAAGCTGGGAACTGCTTAGGGCAAATCTGCCTCCTATTATATTCAAAGTCACTACTCTGCTCACTGAGATAGATGCATATCTGATTTGCCTCATGTGGAAAGACTAATCAGAAATTCAAAAGATGTAACCATTTGTATATCACCTATCTGTGACCTGGAAGCTCCCTCCCCACTTCCAGTCTTCCTGCCTTTGCTTCAAGTTGTCCTGCTTTTCCAGACAAACCAATGTACTTCTTACGTATATTGATTGATGTCTCATGTCTCTCTAAATTTATAAAATTAAGCTGTGCCCTGACTATCTTGGGCACATGTCGTCAGGACTTCCTGTGGCTGTGTCACGAGCGTGTCCTCAACCTTGGCAAAATAAACTTTCTAAATTAACTGAGACCTTTCTCAGATTTTCGGATTTCATGTGTTTGGTAACCACGGGGGGAATTCTGAGTGGAGATGTCCCTGACCTTTGACAAATCTCCTATTACCAGCATGAGCTATCTTTATGGCTGGAATCAATAGGAAAATTTGCTGAGGTTTGTGAGTACCCCCTCCAGAGAATCCCTGATCTCCCAAAATTTGGTCGAGATCCAAAGTCTAATTTGCTGTGCAACTCCTCTTTTGTTTTTTGGAGATTTATTTGCTTCCAACAGGAAGGCAAGTTTTCCTGCTTCCATGACAATGGAAGGTAGGTAACTCTTTTATAGAATTTGAGCTCGCTTCCAACAGGGAAGATGAATTTTGTTTTCCTGCTTCTAGGAGAGCAGTCTACAGCCTGAGACTCATCACTAGGTAAGAAACTGGTTTGGGATTCTGTCTTGCAAATTCCTTGTAGATGACTAAAGTTAGCATTTAACAACCAGCTGGTGTTAATTTCTGCCTACACGTAGAACAGTCAGAGATTGTATAATTTGTGTAATCATTGTTAGTTTGGCAGCATTTTGTCCTAGCTGAAGTATGGTAATAAGATTTTAAAAGTTAGGCCAGGCACGGTGGCTCATGCCTGTAATCTCAGCACTTTGGGAGGCTGAGGTGGGCACATTGCCTGAGGTTGGGAGTTCGAGAGCAGCCTGACCAACACAGAGAAACCCTGACTCTGCCAAAAATACAAAATTAGCTGGGCATGGTGGAATATGCCTGTAATCCCAGCTACTCGGGAGGCTGAGGCAGGAGAATCGCTTGAACCCTGGAAGTGGAGGTTGTGGTGAGCCAAGATCGTACCATTGTGCTCCAGCCTGGGCAACAAGAGTGAAACTCAAAAAAAAAAAAAAAACCCAAAGATTAAAAAAATTGTTTTTAAAGGAGTTCAATGGTTAAAAAGTCAGCTTAATTAAAAGGCTAACATCCAAGAGGTATGTGGGTATGTGTGCATGTTTGTATTTGAAAGGCCTTCATGTTTTGAGGGGTTTTTTGTTTGTTTTTCTCTCCTAAGACCTTGTGTGTGTTTTTTTTTTTTTTTTTTTTGAGCAAACTTTTTTTTTTCCTTTTTCTTCTCAGTCGACCGAATTTTATGTTCACCTCAGTTTTTTTTTTTTTTTTTTTTTTTTAATAAAATAGTTACTGCAACAGAGGCTACCCTTTGGTTTTTAAGGAAGAGCGTAATTTAATTCTGTGTTTAATTTGGCTCAAAGAAAAATAAAAATATCTCCCTCTAGCACCACCAGACTTTTCCTCTCTGTAGTTTATGATGTAAATTTTTTTTATTTTATTTGCATTTGAGTTGTTTATTTTAATGTGCAAATTTAAGGATATTTAGCTGACAACTGTCTAGGGTTGTGAAACAGGTTATCAAGAATCTGAAAGTCTAAGATTGGAAAAAAAAAGAAGGAGGTCATTATAAATCTGTAAAATGTACTTCCCTCGGCATGTCTAATACATTTTTATATGTGTTTAGGTATTGTGTACAGAATGTTTCACTACTAAAAATATATAAAAGAACTCTAATTGATTGTCTTTAATAAGTGCTTAAATTAGATACTAAAAAAGAAATGATGAGTTAAATGCTTTTTCAAGTTTACATAACTTAAGTAAAATCTTTAATAAATAAGTTAGTTTTTAAATTATTGGTAAAGTAATATTAGAAATATCTTAAGAATTGCCCAGCATACATTCTTGTTTGCATTTATCAATCAAGCAATTTTATACTTATCCCTGACAAATAATATAAGGTGTCAACATTTTGGCATAGGGGTTACAAAACTAAACACCCAGCCCAAAACAGAATGATCTTTGCTTGTGCAATTTTTAATAAATCAGACACTGATATGGGTTTAATGAAAATAGCTGCATCTTGAATTTAGTAAAATTACCATAACTTCTAATCCTGTGGCTTTAGGCAGTCTAGTTCACAGACAATAAGGAGGTTAGTTTTGGGAAAGGACTGTTACTGTCTTTGTTTCAAAGCTAAACTATAAACTAAGTTTTGCCCAAAGTTAGTTTGGCCTATGCTGAGGAATAAAAAAAGACAGCTTGGAAGTTAAGAGCAATATGGAATCAGGTCAAATCTTTTTTGTTGTCTCAATCATAATTTTGCAATGGTGGTTGTATAACTTTATATCATGACGGTTGCAGTTTTCATAAATAATCTAGGTAAACAATTAAAAAAATTGATAAATGTAATCGGATAAATACATGTAAAACAAACTGGTCATAATTTAGAATATAAAGTTATATTAATAGTAGATATTTTATTATTTCAGTATTTTTCAATAAATATATATAGTAGGAAAACATCCTTACTAAAGAAAAAAAAGTGTGTCCTTTAAAAAAAAAAAAAAAAAAAAAGTGAGATGCTGTTAGAAGATGGCCGAATAGGAACAGCTCCAGTCTCCAACTCCCAGCGCGAGCGACACAGAAGACCGGTGATTTCTGCATTTTCAACTGAGGTACTGGGTTCATCTCACTGGGGAGTGCTGGACGATCGGTGCTGGTCAGCTGCTGCAGCCCGACCAGCGAGAGCTGAAGCAGGGCGAGGCATTGCCTCACCTGGGAAGCGCAAGGGGGAAGGGAATCCCTTTTCCTAGCCAGGGGAACTGAGACACACAACACCTGGAAAATCGGGTAACTCCCACCCCAATACTGCGCTTTAAGCAAACAGGCACACCAGGAGATCATATCCCACACCTGGCCGGGAGGGTCCCATACACACGGAGCCTCCCTCATTGCTAGCACAGCAGTCTGTGATCTACCGGCAAGGCAGCAGCGAGGCTGGGGGAGGGGCGCCCGCCATTGCTGAGGCTTAAGTAGGTAAACAAAGCTGCTGGGAACCTCGAAGTGGGTGGAGCTCACAGCAGCTCAAGGAAACCTGCCTGTCTCTGTAGACTCCACCTCTGGGGACAGGGCAATAACAAACACAGCCGAAACCTCTGCAGACGCAAACGACTCTCTCTGACAGCTTTGAAGAGAGCAGTGGATCTCCCAACATGGAGGCTGAGATCTGAGAACGGACAGACTGCCTGCTCAAGTGGGTCCCTGACCCCTGAGTAGCCTAACTGGGAGACATCCCCCACTAGGGGCAGACCGACACCCCACACCTCACAGGGTGGAGTACACCCCTGAGAGGAAGCTTCCAAAGAAGAATCAGACAAGACACTCGCTGTTCAGCAATATTCAACCTTCTGCAGCCTCTGCTGCTGATACCCAGGCAAACAGGGTCTGGAGTGGACCTCAAGCAATCTCCAACAGACCTACAGCTGAGGGTCCTGACTGTTAGAAGGAAAACTAACAACCAGGAAGGACACCCACACCAAAACCCCATCAGTACGTCACCATCATCAAAGACCACAGGCAGACAAAACCACAAAGATGGGGGAAAAGCAGGGCAGAAAAGCTGGAAATTCAAAAAATAAGAGTGCATCTCCCCCGGCAAAGGAGCGCAGCTCATCGCCAGCAACGGATCAAAGCTGGATGGAGAATGACTTTGACGACATGAGAGAAGAAGGCTTCAGTCCATCAAATTTCTCAGAGCTAAAGGAGGAATTACGTACCCAGCACAAAGAAACTAAAAATCTTGAAAAAAAAGTGGAAGAATTGATGGCTAGAGTAATTCATGCAGAGAAGGTCCTAAACGAAATGAAAGAGATGAAAACCATGACACGAGAAATACGTGACAAAGGCACAAGCTTCAGTAACCGACTCGATCAACTGGAAGAAAGAGTATCTGCGATTGAGGATCAAATGAATGAAATGAAGCGAGAAGAGAAACCAAAAGAAAAAAGAAGAAAAAGAAATGAACAAAGCCTGCAAGAAGTATGGGATTATGTAAAAATACCAAATCTACGTCTCATTGGGGTGCCTGAAAGTGAGGGGGAAAATGGAACCAAGTTGGAAAACACTTCAGGATATCATCCAGGAGAACTTCCCCAACCTAGTAGGGCAGGCCAACATTCAAATCCAGGAAATACAGAGAACGCCACAAAGATACTCCTCGAGAAGAGCAACTCCAAGACACATAATTGCCAGATTCACCAAAGTTGAAATGAAGGAAAAAATCTTAAGGGCAGCCAGAGAGAAAGGTCGGGTTACCCACAAAGGGAAGCCCATCAGACTAACAGCAGATCTCTCGGCAGAAACTCTCCAAGCCAGAAGAGAGTGGGGGCCAATATTCAACATTCTTAAAGAAAAGAATTTTAAACCCAGAATTTCATATCCAGCTAAACGAAGTTTCATAAGTGAAGGAGAAATAAAATCCTTTACAGATAAGCAAATGCTTAGAGATTTTGTCACCACTAGGCCTGCCTTACAAGAGACCCTGAAGGAAGCACTAAACATGGAAAGGAACAACCAGTACCAGCCATTGCAAAAACATGCCAAAATGTAAAGACCATCGAGGCTAGGAAGAAACTGCATCAACTAACGAGCAAAATAACCAGTTAATATCATAATGGCAGGATCAAGTTCACACATAACAATATTAACCTTAAATGTAAATGGACTAAATGCTCCAATTAAAAGACACAGACTGGCAAACTGGATCAAGAGTCAAGACCCATCGGTCTGCTGTATTCAGGAGACCCATCTCACACGCAGAGACATACATAGGCTCAAAATAAAGGGATGGAGGAAGATTTACCAAGCAAATGGAGAACAAAAAAAAGTGGGGTTGCAATACTAGTCTCTGATAAAACAGACTTTAAACCATCAAAGATCAAAAGAGACAAAAAAGGCCATTACATAATGGTAAAGGGATCAATTCAACAGGAAGCGCTAACTATCCTAAATATATATGCACCCAATACAGGAGCACCCAGATTCATAAAGCAAGTCCTTAGAGACTTACAAAGAGACTTAGACTCCCATACAATAATAATGGGAGACTTCAACACTCCACTGTCAACATTAGACACATCAACGAGACAGAAAGTTAACAAGGATATCCAGGAATTGAACTCATCTCTGCAGCAAGCAGACCTAATAGACATCTATAGAACTCTCCACCCCAAATCAACAGAATATACATTCTTCTCAGCAACACATCGTACTTACTCCAAAATCGACCACGTAATTGGAAGTAAAGCACTCCTCAGCAAATGTACAAGAACAGAAATTATAACAAACTGTCTCTCAGACCACAGTGCAATCAAACTAGAACTCAGGACTAAGAAACTCAATCAAAACCGCTCAACTACATGGAAACTGAACAACCTGCTCCTGAATGACTACTGGGTACATAACGAAATGAAGGCAGAAATAAAGATGTTCTTTGAAACCAATGAGAACAAACATACAACATACCAGAATCTCTGGGACACATTTAAAGCAGTGTGTAGAGGGAAATTTATAGCACTAAATGCCCACAAGAGAAAGCAGGAAAGATCTAAAATTGACACTCTAACATCACAATTAAAAGAACTAGAGAAGCAAGAGCAAACACATTCGAAAGCTATCAGAAGGCTAGAAATAACTAAGATCAGAGCAGAACTGAAGGAGATAGAGACACAAAAAACTCTCCAAAAAATCAATGAATCCAGGAGTTGGTTTTTTGAAAAGATCAACAAAATTGACAGACCACTAGCAAGACTAATAAAGAAGAAAAGAGAGAAGAATCAAATAGACACAATTAAAAATGATAAAGGGGATACCACCACCGACCCCACAGAAATACAAACTACCATCAGAGAATACTATAAACACCTCTACGCAAATAAACTGGAAAATCTAGAAGAAATGGATAATTTCCTGGACACTTACACTCTTCCAAGACTAAACCAGGAAGAAGTTAAATCCCTGAATAGACCAATAGTAGGCTCTGAAATTGAGGCAATAATTAATAGCCTACCAACCAAAAAAAGTCCAGGACCAGATGGATTCACAGCTGAATTCTACCAGAGGTACAAGGAGGAGTTGGTACCATTCCTTCTGAAACTATTCCAATCAATAGAAAAAGAGGGAATCCTCCCTAACTCATTTTATGAGGCCAACATCATCCTGATACCAAAGCCTGGCAGAGACACAACAAAAAAAAAGAGAATTTTAGACCAATATCCCTGATGAACATCGATGCAAAAATCCTCAAGAAAATACTGGCAAACTGGATTCAGCAACACATCAAAAAGCTTATCCACCATGATCAAGTGGGCTTCATCCCTGGGATGCAAGGCTGGTTCAACATTCGCAAATCAATAAACATAATCCAGCATATAAACAGAACCAAAGACAAGAACCACATGATTATCTCAATAGATGCAGAAAAGGCTTTTGACAAAATTCAACAGCCCTTCATGCTAAAAACGCTCAATAAATTCGGTATTGATGGAACGTACTTCAAAATAATAACAGCTATTTATGACAAACCCACAGCCAATATCATACTGAATGGGCAAAAACTGGAAAAATTCCCTTTGAAAACTGGCACAAGACAGGGATGCCCTGTCTCACCACTCCTATTCAACATAGTGTTGGAAGTTCTGGCTAGGGCAATTAGGCAAGAGAAAGAAATCAAGGGTATTCAGTTAGGAAAAGAAGTCAAATTGTCCCTGTTTGCAGATGACATGATTGTATATTTAGAAAACCCCATTGTCTCAGCCCAAAATCTCCTTAAGCTGATAAGCAACTTCAGCAAAGTCTCAGGATACAAAATTAATGTGCAAAAATCACAAGCATTCTTATACACCAGTAACAGACAAACAGAGAGCCAAATCAGGAATGAACTTCCATTCACAATTGCTTCAAAGAGAATAAAATACCTAGGAATGCAACTGACAAGGGATGTAAAGGACCTCTTCAAGGAGAACTACAAACCACTGCTCAGTGAAATCAAAGAGGACACAAACAAATGGAAGAACATACCATGTTCATGGATAGGAAGAATCAATATCGTGAAAATGGCCATACTGCCCAAGGTAATTTATAGATTCAATGCCATCCCCATCAAGCTACCAATGAGTTTCTTCACAGAATTGGAAAAAACTGCTTTAAAGTTCCTATGGAACCATAAAAGAGCCCGCATCTCCAAGACAATCCTAAGTCAAAAGAACAAAGCTGGAGGCATCACGCTACCTGACTTCAAACTATACTACAAGGCTACAGTAACCAAAACAGCATGGTACTGGTACCAAAACAGAGATATAGACCAATGGAACAGAACAGAGTCCTCAGAAATAATACCACACATCTACAGCCATCTGATCTTTGACAAACCTGAGAGAAACAAGAAATGGGGAAAGGATTCCCTATTTAATAAATGGTGCTGGGAAAATTGGCTAGCCATAAGTAGAAAGCTGAAACTGGATCCTTTCCTTACTCCTTATACGAAAATTAATTCAAGATGGATTAGAGACTTAAATGTTAGACCTAATACCATAAAAATCCTAGAGGAAAACCTAGGTAGTACCATTCAGGACATAGGCATGGGCAAAGACTTCATGTCTAAAACACGAAAAGCAACGGCAGCAAAATCCAAAATTGACAAATGGGATCTCATTAAACTAAAGAGCTTCTGCACAGCAAAAGAAACTACCATCAGAGTGAACAGGCAACCTACAGAATGGGAGAAAATTTTTGCAATCTACTCATCTGACAAAGGGCTAATATCCAGAACCTACAAAGAACTCAAACAAATTTACAAGCAAAAAACAAACAACCCCATCAAAAAGTGGGCAAAGGATATGAACAGACATTTCTCAAAAGAAGACATTCATACAGCCAACCGACACATGAAAAAATGCTCATCATCACTGGCCATCAGAGAAATGCAAATCAAAACCACAATGAGATACCATCTCACACCAGTTAGAATGGCCATCATTAAAAAGTCAGGAAACAACAGGTGCTGGAGAGGATGTGGAGAAATAGGAACACTTTTACACTGTTGGTGGGATTGTAAACTAGTTCAACCATTATGGAAAACAGTATGGCGATTCCTCAAGGATCTAGAACTAGATGTACCATATGACCCAGCCATCCCATTACTGGGTATATACCCAAAGGATTATAAATTATGCTGCTATAAAGACACATGCACACGTATGTTTATTGCAGCACTATTCACAATAGCAAAGACTTGGAATCAACCCAAATGTCCATCAGTGACAGATTGGATTAAGAAAATGTGGCACATATACACCATGGAATACTATGCAGCCATCAAAAAGGATGAGTTTGCGTCCTTTGTAGGGACATGGATGCAGCTGGAAACCATCATTCTTAGCAAACTATCACAAGAACAGAAAACCAAACACCGCATGTTCTCACTCATAGGTGGGAACTGAACAATAAGATCATTTGGACTCGGGAAGGGGAACATCACACACAGAGGCCTATCATGGGGAGGGGGAAGGGGGGAGGGATTGCATTGGGAGTTATACCTGATGTAAATGATGAGTTGATGGGTGCAGCACACCAACATGGCACAAGTATACATATGTAACAAACCTGCACGTTATGCACATGTACCCTACACCTTAAAGTATAATAATAATAAATAAATTTTAAAAAAAAGTGAATAAGTTTTGTGTAATTCAAACCTTATTTAAAGGTTATGTATAAAACAAGGTGAAAGAATCCAGGAATAAAAAAAAAGATGTAAAGAAAGTTATAAAAGTAAAGAAGTATTTTTTGAGGTAAAAAAGCTAAACATTAATTATTTTTATGAGAATCTTGTGTGGTAACATTAGTCCTAAAATAAAACAACTGGTTGTTTAAAAAGGAGCGATGTTGTGAACAAATCAGAAAGTCCGACCATGTCATGAACAGTCAGTGTAAGTCACAATAAGAGGATTTATATATATTAAAAAAAAAAAAAACTTTTATATAATCAAGTTGTCATACTATTAAGTTTTGCTTTACTTAGGAAAACAAAATGATATATTTCTCTCTCTCTCTCTCTCTTTTGAGACAGTCTCACTCTGTCACCCAGGCTGGAGTACAGTGGCACAATCTCAGCTCACTGCAACATCCATATCCCGGATTCAAGCAATTCTCTGCCTCGGCCTCCCAAAGTGCTGGGATTACAGGCGTGAGCCACCATGTCCGGCCAACTTTTTTTTAATTAAGGTTATTATATTCATGTTCTGTATGTGCTTTTAAAGTCCTTGTAACATTGAGTTACAGGGCGTTAACTCCTGCATTAAAGACACCAAGTCCTGCTAAATCTCAAACACTGTCAGCAATTAAAGCCTCCTCAAAGTACACCCCACAGTGTGGGAGTGGGCCTGAGCATAGGGGCTCAAAGGCCCTGTTACAGATTTTTTGTGAGTTTAAATACCTACACTGGGGTACACCCTATGTAAGTGAAAAGGAGGAAGTAAAGTTACAAAGTCATTTACTCAGTGTACAAACTATGGAGAGGATATTTCCTGTTATAGCTCAAGTGTGAATCAGCCTTATGTTCCCTGCCTCCAGACCCTATTTTCCTGCCTCATCTCTACTATACATTTCGGGGAAACATATAGTGAAATTACAAACATTTCACTATACCAACCTCAGTTCGGGGGCAAAGAGGAATAAATGGGGAAGGGACACAATAAGAGCTACAAATTCATATTGAATATTTTATTTCCTTTGAAAAAAACAGAAGGATATAGTCCCAGCTACTTGGGAGACAGGGGAAGGAGGACCCCTTGAGCCCAGGAGTTTGAGTCCAGCCTAGGCAACATAACCAGATCCCAGTGTCAATCAATTAATCAATGACTGAAAGACAAAAGGAAGAGCAGCAACAGTAGCAACCTGGCCTGAGAATGAGAAAATATTACTTTAGGGCCTGACTTACAGGACATTACTGTAGTACTTTAAATCCCTTCTCTCTCTGGATCTGATTCACACTCTATACAAATGAGAAAGTAGATTAGATAATCTTCAGGCCCACACAGCTCTGGAATTCTATTAATCTGTGTAATCAAAGACCATGGCTTATATAGGTTAAAACCTTAATATGTCATATACCTAGTTAACAATTTTCTATGTATCCAATCAACAAATTGACATTTCACTTACAGGTGCAGAATGAGACAGGGAATTACACAAAAAACAAAAAGGGCCAGACACAATGACTTACACCTGTAATACCAGCTACTCGAGAATTTGAGGTGGAAGGATCACTTGAGGTCAGGATTTTGAGACCAGCCTGGACAACATAGCAAGACACCTGCCTCTAAACACACATACAAGCACACACACACTATGTATCACTATGTATGTGTGTGCATGTGGGTGTGCATTTGCAGGACAAATCAGCTACGAGATCGACTCTATATATATACACACACATATGTATGTTGAAAATGAGAGTACCCTCCACAGTGTGGGTGTGTCTATATATAGACACACACACATACATATATGTACACATATACATGTATACTTATGCATGCACATATATATGTATACATGTATATACACATATACATATGTGTATAGATATATATATGAAATAAAACCATTGAAACAAAAAGGGATGTTGAGGGACATGACCTGAAGCATAATGAGCTGGAAATTGTACTAAATGCTACAGGAGTAGTAAACAGTGAAGCTGGAAAAGAACCCAGTGTTGCAGAACTTTTCCTTAGTTCAGCTAAAGAAAGAGTCCTTTGTCCTATGGCCATGAAAGTTCAGGTTTGCAGACAATTTAAGTGGTGAGTAAAACAGGGTTTTATTGAGTGAAAAAAGGAAGAAGAGGGGGAAACAGGGACTCTCGAGAGGCCAGAGGCCCTCCGCTAGAGTGCTTCCTGCCCACCATAAATCCCAGGTTCTACCCAGGAAGAGGAGGAGCCTGGCTCCTCCCACTACAAAGGGCGGGAAATTCTGTGATTCCACTCCAGTGGGCAGGCCGCTTGGAGTTTCTTTAGGGACCCCCTCTCACCTGGCTGTATCATTCCCCACTCTAAAGAAGTACATCTGACTGCCGTTAGATTAAGGATAAGGACAAAGACTGATCTTAACTGCTTTCTACTTTCTACTGACAGCAGGTGCTGTTTTGGGGAAATGGCAGTCAGAGCTCCCTCAGAGGCCTATCTAGAAGTTCCTAGCAGAAAGGGCCATTGTCAGAGGCTTCGGTTGCATGACTGTTTAGAGTTTGATGGCCTAAAGGCAAGAACAAACAAATCAAGTTGTTAGAAAACATATATCAAAACGAAACAAAGG
Source organism: Macaca fascicularis (assembly GCF_037993035.2). Taxonomy (NCBI): domain Eukaryota; kingdom Metazoa; phylum Chordata; class Mammalia; order Primates; family Cercopithecidae; genus Macaca; species Macaca fascicularis. The sequence goes on along the minus strand of NC_088395.1, from coordinate 56,883,187 downwards.
GGAGGTAAGGACAGCTCAAAAATTCCAAGGCCTTTTTCCAGTTTGCACAGGGAGAGGGAGGCCAAAAGCCCGACTGGTAAAAATGACTTTTCCCTTTGGCTAGCATGTTGGGCTTCTGGGTTCCCTTCCCCTGAGTCCAATCCTAAGCCATCCAGTTTAAGGTTTGGGAAATTAACTCTTTCCAGTTTAGAGGATGCATCTGAGGGGAGTCTCTAATAGTATGGAGACACAATTACCAATCAGTGAAGAGAGAACTGAAGAGGAGAAAGGAATAAAAGAAGGCACTTTTTAAAGGAGTCCCAAGGGTTTAGGATGCATTTTAAAGGGGTAGAGACTGAGGCTGAATGGCTACCCATCTAGAAAGAGGGAAGCAGGTGTCTCTGGATTCCTTCCCTTCCTAGCAGATACCGGGGGTGAGAGAGAGAGAGAGAGAGAGAGAGAGAGAGAGAGAGAGAGAGAGAGAGAAGAGCATCCTCTTTCCCTCTTCTATCCTTGCATCCCCGAATCTCAGTGACCTTGGCAGGTCCACCATGAGTACCAAAGCGGCTTGCACCCATGAAGCAGGGGGACTAGAGAATAGAAATTATCTGCTCTGACCTATGTCTCTTTCCCACCTACTGTCAGTAGCCTTGGAGTTCCCTAGACCTCATTTATGCCATGGATATTATCCATGAAACAAGAAGCTTCGGGTTGGCTTAATCTACAGGAATCAGCCACACTCACCTGTGCTGTGCCTTTTAACCTCTGTTATTGTATGCCTCTGGATTGCTCAGATCCAGTTTTCCTTCCTCGAGTTTTAACCTGAAGGTTGGAATTGAGTTTGGAAAAAAAATGTGTCTCAGGGGAGTGTTGCATTAACTCGTTATTGTAAGCCAAATGCTAAGGTGCACCTGTGGACCTGAGTCTTCCTCCAGCAATGGAGAGAAAAGGATGTCTTGCAACACACCCAGATAACTGCTGGCTATAGTGCTTGCTAAGGTTTCGGTGCATGATGCTTGGCTTTGGTGAGTTCCCTTGGTCTTACTTTCCCAAAAAGGAAAACTTCTCTTCATACGAATCCTATTTATTCTCATCACCTGGCAGGATTTGCAGGATAATTGCTCAGAACTAGAATATTGATCCAGATTTTTACATTGCCCATTCCTCTTGTTCTTTCGGAGGTGCAGCTGGAGATTGCTGGTTGGTTCACAGGAACAAGCAGGGTTAGCCTAAAATGTAGGCGAAAACTTGAAAACAACTAGTGAGTTTAGAATTTAATAACAAATGTATGATAAGTTTTGAAACACGATTTCTCCTTCTCCAGTCCTCATTTTTGTTAAAAAATCATTATAGGACTGAATGGTTTGAAATTTATACTTTAGTCTTATACATGGCCTGATTATCTGCATAAAGTGCAGCAAGAATAATTATTTCTACATAGGCCTTCTAGATTGGCTTTAATGGAAGTTTGTTCCACAAGGAATCTTAAATAAGACCTTTTAAAGCTGAGCCCAGCCATGGGTTTATATCCCCAAATACCTGTGAGTTGGGTGATCCTCTTCTCTTAAAGCCCCAAATAAACTTGGAGCTCCTAGACCTGTTAGAATGTGACATTCTTTACTGACCACAGGTCAGGAACCCTTTACAGAGACTGTGTAGATGAGGGTATGAGGCCAGTTTCCCCACTGGGTTTTAGTGGCTCTGCAAGTTGAGATGACCCCTTAAAGGAAAGCATACCCTTCCAGTTAAAGCCTTGGTAAAATTACCAGTTTTTCCAATTGTGTCCTTTTGCAAAAGAAAAATTGACATTTTTTTTTTTTTTTGGAGATGGACTCTTGCTCTGTCGCCCAGGCTGGAGTCCAATGGCATGATCTCAGCTCACTGCAACCTCCACCTCCCGAGCTCAAGCAATTCTTCTGCCTCAGTCTCCCAATTAGCTGGGATTACAGTCACCCACCACCACGCCCGGCTAATTTCTGTATTTTCAGTAAAGATGTGGTTTCACCATGTTGGCAAGGCTGGTTTTGAAATCCTGACCACAAATGATCCAATCACCTTGGTCTCCCAAAGTGCTGAGATTACACACGTGAGCCACTGCGCCCGGCCTCAAAAATGGATTCCTATTGCACTAATGCAAACAATTATATTCCCATAAGTTAAGAATACTCACGGAATAGGAACAGCTCCAGTCTCCAGCTCCCAGCGTGAGAGACACAGAAGACAGGTGATTTCTGCATTTTCAACTGAGGTACTGGGTTCATCTCATTAGGGAGTGCCGGACAATTGGTGCTGGTCAGCTGCTGCAGCCCGACCAGCAAGAGCTGAAGCAGGGCGAGGCATCGCCTCACCTGGGAAGTGCAAGGGGGAAGGGAATCCCTTTTCCTAGCCAGGGGAGCTGAGACACACAACACCTGGAAAATCGGAAAACTCCCACCCCAATACTACACTTTACCAAGGGTCCTAGCAAACGGGCACACCAGGAGATTGTATACCACACCTGGCCGGGAGGGTCCCACACCCACAGAGCCTCCCTCATTGCTAGCACAGCAGTCTGCGATCTAACCGCAAGGCAGCAGGGAGGCTGGGGGACGGGAACCCACCATTGCTGAGGCTTAAGTAGGTAAACAAAGCCACTAGGAAGCTCGAACTGGGTGGAGCTCGCAGCAGCTCAAGGAGGCCTGTCTGTCTCTGTAGACTCCACCTCTGAAGACAGGGAACAGCTAAACTACAACAACAAAAAGCAGCAGAAACCTCTGCACATGCAAACGACACTGTCTGACAGCTTTGAAGAGAGCAGTGGATCTCCCAACATGGAGGCTGAGATCTGAGAACGGACAGACTGCCTGCTCAAGTGGGTCCCTGACCCCTGAGTAGCCTAACTGGGAGACATCCCCCACTAGGGGCAGACCGACACCCCACACCTCACAGGGTGGAGTACACCCCTGAGAGGAAGCTTCCAAAGAAGAATCAGACAAGACACTCGCTGTTCAGCAATATTCAACCTTCTGCAGCCTCTGCTGCTGATACCCAGGCAAACAGGGTCTGGAGTGGACCTCAAGCAATCTCCAACAGACCTACAGCTGAGGGTCCTGACTGTTAGAAGGAAAACTAACAAACAGGAAGGACACCCACACCAAAACCCCATCAGTACGTCACCATCATCAAAGACCACAGGCAGACAAAACCACAAAGATGGGGGAAAAGCAGGGCAGAAAAGCTGGAAATTCAAAAAATAAGAGTACATCTCCCCCTGCAAAGGAACGCAGCTCATTGCCAGCAACAGATCAAAGCTGGATGGAGAATGACTTTGACGACATGAGAGAAGAAGTCTTCAGTCCATCAAACTTCTCAGAGCTAAAGGAGGAATTACATACCCAGCGCAAAGGAACTAAAAATCTTGAAAAAAGAGTAGAAGAATTGATAACTAGAATAATTAATGCAGAGAAGGCCATAAACGAACTGACAGACATGAAAACCATGACATGAGAAATACGTGACAAATGCACAAGCTTCAGTAACCAACTTGATAAACTGGAAGAAAGAGTATCAGTGATTGAGGATCAAATGAATGAAATGAAGCGAGAAGAGAAATCTAAAGAAACAAGAAGAAAAAGAAATGAAGAAAGCCTGCAAGAAGTATGGGATTATGTAAAAAGACCAAATCTACGTCTGATTGGGGTGCCTGAAAATGAGGGGGAAAATGGAACCAAGTTGGAAAACACTCTTCAGGATATCATCCAGGAGAACTTCCCCAACCTAGTAGGGCAGGCCAACATTCAAATCCAGGAAATACAGAGAACGCCACAAAGATACTCCTCGAGAAGAGCAACTCCAAGACACATAATTGCCAGATTCACCAAAGTTGAAATGAAGGAAAAAAATCTTAAAGGCAGCCAGAGAGAAAGGTCGGGTTACCCACAAAGGGAAGCCCATCAGACTAACAGCAGATCTCTCGGCAGAAACTCTCCAAGCCAGAAGAGAGTGGGGGCCAATATTCAACATTCTTAAAGAAAAGAATTTTCAAGCCAGAATTTCATATCCAGCCAAACTAAGTTTCATAAGTGAAGGAGAAATAAAATGCTTTACAGACAAGCAAATGCTTAGAGATTTTGTCACCACCAGGCCTGCCTTACAAGAGACCCTGAAGGAAGCACTAAACATGGAAAGGAACAACCAGTACCAGCCATTGCAAAAACATGCCAAAATGTAAAGATCATTGAGGCTAGGAAGAAACAACATCAACTAACGAGCAAAATAACCAGTTAATATCATAATGGCAGGATCAAGTTCACACATAACAATATTAACCTTAAAGGTAAATGGACTACAGGGTCCAATTAAAACACACAGACTGGCAAACTGGATAAAGAGTCAAGACCCATCAGTTTGCTGTATTCAGGAGACCCATCTCACACGCAGAGACATACATAGGCTCAAAATAAAGGGATGGAGGAAGATCTACCAAGCAAATGGAGAACAAAAAAAAAGCAGGGATTGCAATCCTAGACTATGATAAAAGAGACTTTAAACCATCAAAGATCAAAAGAGACAAAGAAGGCCATTACATAATGGTAAAGGGATCAATTCAACAGGAAGAGCTAACTATCCTAAATATATATACACCCAATACAGGAGCACCCAGATTCATAAAGCAAGTCCTTAGAGACTTACAAAGAGACTTAGACTCTCGTACAATAATAATGGGAGACTTCAACACCTCACTCTCAACATTAGACACATCAACGAGACAGAAAGTTAACAAGGATATTCAGGAATTGAACTCATCTCTGCAGCAAGCAGACCTAATAGACATCTACAGAACTCTCCACCCCAAATCAACAGAATATACATTCTTCTCAGCAACACATCACACTTATTCCAAAATTAACCATATAATTGGAAGTAAAGCACTCCTCAGCAAATGTACAAGAACAGAAATTATAATAAACTGTCTCTCAGACCACAGTGCAATCAAACTAGAACTCAGAACTAAGAAACTCAATTAAAACTACTCAACTACATGGAAACTGAATAATCTCCTCCTGAATGACTACTGGGTATATAACGAAATGAAGGCAGAAATAAAGATGTTCTTTGAAACCAATGAGAACAAACATACAACATACCAGAATCTCTGGGACACATTTAAAGCAGTGTGTAGAGGGACATTTAGAGCACTAAATGCCCACAAGAGAAAGCTGGAAAGATCTAAAATTGACACTCTAACATCATAATTAAAAGAACTAGAGAAGCAAGAGCAAACACATTCAAAAGCTAGCAGGAGGCAAGAAATAACTAAGATCTGAGCAGAGCTGAAGGAGATAGAGACACAAAAAACCTGCCAAAAAATCAATGAATCCAGGAGTTGGATTTTTGAATAGATAACAAAGTTCATAGACCACTAGGAAGTCTAATAAAGAAGAAAAGAGAGAAGAATCAAATCGACGCAATTAAAAATGAAAAACGGGATATCACCACCGACCCCACAGAAATACAAACTAGCATCAGAGAATACTATAACCACCTCTACGCAAATAAACTAGAAAATCTAGAAGAAATGGATAATTTCCTGGACACTTACATTCTTCCGAGACTAAACCAGGAAGAAGCTGAATCCCTGAATAGACCAATAGCAGGCTCTGAAATTGAGGCAATAATTAATAGCCTACCAACCAAAAAAAGTCCAGGACCAGATGGATTCACAGCTGAATTCTACCAGAGGTACAAGGAGGAGCTGGTACCATTCCTTCTGAAACTATTCCAATCAATAGAAAGAGAGGGAATCCTCCCTAACTCATTTTATGAGGCCAACATCATCCTGATACCAAAGCCTGGCAAAGACACAACAAAAAAAGAGAATTTTAGACCAATATCCCTGATGAACATCGATGCAAAAATCCTCAAGAAAATACTGGCAAACTGCATCCAGCAGCACATCAAAAAGCTTATCCGACATGATCAAGTGGGCTTCATCCCTGGGATGCAAGGCTGGTTCAACATTCACAAATCAATAAACATAATCCAGCATATAAACAGAATCAAAGACAAAAACCACATGATTATCTCAGTAGATGCAGAAAACGCCTTTGACGAAATTCAACAGCCCTTCATGCTAAAAACTCTCAATTAATTCGGTATTGATGGAACGTATCTCAAAATCATAAGAGCTATTTATGACAAACCCACAGCCAATATCATACTGAATGGGCAAAAACTGGAAAAATTCCCTTTGAAAACTGGCACAAGACAGGGATGCCCTCTCTCACCACTCCTATTCAACATAGCGTTGTAAGTTCTGGCTAGGGCAATCAGGCAAGAGAAAGAAATCAAGGATATTCTGTTAGGAAAAGAAGAAGTCAAACTGTCCCTGTTTGCAGATGACATGATTGTATATTTAGAAAACCCCATCGTCTCAGCCTAAAATCTCCTTAAGCTGATAAGAAACTTCAGCAAAGTCTCAGGACACAAAATTAATGTGCAAAAATCACAAGCATTCTTATACACCAGTAACAGACAAACAAAGAGCCAAATCATGAATGAACTCCCCTTCACAATAGCGTCAAAGAGAATAAAATAACTAAGAATCTAACTTACAAGGGATGTAAAGGACCTCTTCATGGAGAACTACAAACCACTGCTCAGTGAAATAAAGAGGACACGAACAAATAAAGAACATTGCATGCTCATGCATAGGAAGAATCAGTATTGGGAAAATGGCCATACTGCCCAAGGTAATTCATAGATTCAATGCCATCCCCATTAAACTACCAATGACTTTCTTCACAGAATTGGAAAAAACTGCTCTAAAGTTCGTATGGAACCAAAAAAGAGCCCACATTGCCAAGACAATCCTAAGTCAAAAGAACAAAGCTGGAGGCATCATGCTACCTGACTTCAAACTATACTACAAGGCTACAGTAACCAAAACAGCATGGTACTGGTACCAAAACAGAGATATAGACCAATGGAACAGAACAGAGCCCTCAGAAATAATACCACACATCTACAACCATCTGATCTTTGACAAACCTGAGAAAAACAAGAATGGGGAAAAGATTCCCTATTTAATAAATGGTGCTGGGAAAATTGGCTAGCCATAAGTAGAAAGCTGAAACTGGATCCTTTCCTTACTCCGCATATGAAAATATTAATTCAAGATGGATTAGAGACTTTAATGTTAGACCTAAAACCATAAAAACCCTAGAAAATAATCTAGGTAATACCCTTCAGGACATAGACATGGGCAAGAGCATCATGTCTAAAACACCAAAAGCAATGGCAACAAAAGCCAAAACTGACAAATGGGATCTAATTAAACTAAAGAGCTTCTGCACAGGAAAAGAAACTACCATTAGAGTGAGCAGGCAACCTAAAGAATGGGAGAAAATTTTTGCAATCTGCTCATCTGACAAAGGACTAATATCCAGAACCTATAAAAACTCAATCAAATTTACAAGAAAACAAACAAACAACACCCTGAAAAACGGGCAAAGTATATGAACAGACACTTCTCAGAAGAAGACATTCATACAGCCAACAGACACATGTAAAAATGATCATCGTCACTCGCCATCAGAGAAATGCAAATCAAAACAACAATGAGATAGCATCTCCCACTAGTTACAATGGCAATCATTCAAAAGTCAGGAAACAACAGGTGCTGGAGAGGATGTGGAGAAATAGGAACACTTTTACACTGTTGGTGGGATTGTAAACTGGTTCAACCATTGTGGAAAACAGTATGGCAGTCCCTCAAAGACCTAGAACTAGAAATACCATATGACCAGCCATCCCATTACTGGGTCTATACCCAAAGGATTATAAATCATGCTGCTATAAAGACACATGCACATGTATGTTTATTGCGGCACTATTCACAATAGCAAAGACTTGGAATCAACCCAAATGTCCATCAGTGACAGACTAGATTAAGAAAATGTGGCACATATACACCACGGAATCCTATGTAGCCATAAAAAAGGATGAGTTTGTGTCCTTTGTAGGGACATTCATGCAGCTGGAAACCATCATTCTCAGCAAACTATCGCAAGAACAGAAAACCAAACACCGCATGTTCTCACTCATAGGTGGGAACTGAACAATGAGATCACTTGGACTCTGGAAGGGGAACATCACACACCGGGGCCTTATGGGGAGGGGGAATGGGGGAGGGATGGCATTGGGAGTTATATCTGATGTAAATGACGAGTTGATGGGTGCTGATGAGTTGACGGGTGCAGCACAACAACATGGCACAAGTATACATATGTAACAAACCTGCACGTTGTGCACATGTACCCTAGAACTTAAAGTATAACAAAAAATAATAAAAGATTACTCATCATGACCAAGTGAGATGCTTTTCAGGTGTGCAAGTATAGTTCAACATATGCAAATCAATCAATGTGATGCATCATTTCAGCAAAATTAAGGACAACACTATAAGATCCTTTTAATTGATGCTGAAACAAGTGTTTGATAAAATTTAACATTTTTTATGATAAAAACTCTCAGAAAACTGAATATAGAAGAATCATACCTCAACATCTTAAAAGACATATATGACAGAACCACAGCAAGTGTTGTACTGAATGTGAAAAACCTGAAAGCATTTTCTCTTAGCTCTGTAACAGGACAAGAAAGTCCACTTTCTTTACTGTTATTCAACATAGTAATAAATACCAGATAGAGCAACCAGACAACAGAAAGAAATAAAAGACATCCAAATTAAAATGCAAGAAGTAAAATCATCCTTGTTTGCAGATGACATGACCTTATATTTGGAAAACACATAAAGGTTCCACCAAAAAACTATTAGAACTAATAAACAAATTCAGTAAAGTTGCAGGATACAAAATCAACATAATAAAATCAGTAGCATTTCTATATGCCAACAGCAAAAAATCCGAAATTGAAAAAGTAATCTCACTTACAATAGCCATAAATAAATATACCTAGGAATTAACAAAAAAGTGCAAAATTTTCATGAAAACCATGAAACATTGAAAGATATTTTATATTCATAAATTGGATGAATAAGTGTTATTAAAATGTTCATACTACTAAAAACAATCTACAGATTCAATGCAATCTCTATTAAAATACCAATTACATTCTTCACAGAATAGAAATAACAATCCTATCTTTTATGTGAAATCACAAAAAAAAACAGAATAGCCAAAGCTATCATAAGCAAAAAGAATAAAACTGTAGCAATCATATTACCTGACTTCAAATAATACTGCAGCTCTATAGTAACCAAAACAGCATAGTATTGGCATAAAACAGACACATAGACCAAGGAACCAGAACAGAGAACCCAGAAACTAATCTACAAGCTTACAGTGAACCCCTTTTCAACAAAGGTTCCAAGGACATATACTTTGGAAAATACAGTCTCTTCAATAAATGGTGCTGAGAAAACACGATATTCAAATTCAGAATAATGAAACTAGACCATATATTGCCTTATACCAAAATCAAGTAAAAGTTAAATAAAGACTTAAATCTAAGACCTCAAACTATGAAACTACTACCGGAAAAAAAAAAAAAAAAAAAAGGAGAAACTCTCTAGGACATTGCTCTAGGAAAAAATGTTTTGAGTAATATCCCACAGGCACAGGCAGCAAAAAATAGAAAAATGGGATCACACCCAGTTAAGAAGTTTCTGCACTGCAAAGGAAACAATCAGCAAATAGACAACCTACAGAATGGGAGTAAATATTTGCAAGCTACGCATCTAAAAAATGATGAATAACCACAATGCATAAGGAGCTCAAAAACTCAATAGGGAAAAATCTAATACACTGATTTTGAAATGGGCGAAGGATCTGAATAGACATTTCTCAAAAGAAGACATATAAATGGCAAACACGCATGTGAAAATGTGCTCAATATTGTTGATCATCAGAGAAATGTGAATCAATACTACAATGAGATATCATCTCACCCCAGTTAAAATGACTTTTATACAAAAGTCAGGCAGTTACAAATGCTGACAAGGATTTGGAGAAAAGGGAACCCTCGTACATTGTTAGTGGAAATGTAAATGAGTAAAACCAGTATAGAGAACAGTTTGGAGGTTCCTCCAAATACCAAAAATAAAGCTACCATATGATTTAGTAATCTCACTGCTGGGTATATATCCAAGAGAAAGGAAATTTGTATATTGATGAGATATCTGCACTCTGATGTTTGTTGCAGCACTGTTCACAGTAGCCAAGATTTGAAAGCAATCGAAGAGTCCATCAGCAGATGAATGGATAAAGAAAACGTGATGGTTCAACATACGCAAATCAAGAAACGTAATCCAGCATATAAACAAAACCAAAGACAAAAACCACATGATTATCTCAATAGATGCAGAAAAGGCCTTGGACAAAATTCAACAGGCCTTCATGTTAAAAACTCTCAATAAATTCGGTATTGATGGAACATATCTGAAAATCATAAGAGCTATTTATTACAAACCCACAGCCAATATCATACTGAATGGGCAAAACCTGGAAGCATTCCCTTTGAAAACTGGCACAAGACAGGGATGTCCTCTCTCACCACTCTTTTCAACATAGTGTTGGAAGTTCTGGCTAGGGCAATCAGGCAAGAGAAAGAAATCAAGGGTATTCAGTTAGGAAAAGAAGAAGTCAAATTGTCCCTGTTTGCAGATGACATGATTGTATATTTAGAGAACCCCATTGTTGTGGCTGGGCGCGGTGGCTCAAGCCTGTAATCCCAGCACTTTGGGAGGCCGAGACGGGCGGATCACGAGGTCAGGAGATCGAGACCATCCTGGCTAACACGGTGAAACCCCATCTCTACTAAAAAATACAAAAAAAAAAAAAAAAAAGCTGGGCGAGGGGGCAGGCGCCTGTAGTCCCAGCTACTCAAGAGGCTGAGGCAGGAGAATGGCATAAACCCAGGAGGCGGAGCTTGCAGTGAGCTGAGATCCGGCCACTGCACTCCAGCCTGGGCAACAGAGCGACACTCTATCTCAAAAAAAAAAAGAAAAAGAAAAAGAAAACCCCATTGTCTCAGTCCGAGATTTCCTTAAGCTGATAACCAACTTCAGCAAAGTCTCAGGATACAAAAATCAATGTGCAAAAATCACAAGCATTATTTTACACCAGTAACAGACAAACAGAGCAAAATCATGAATGAACTCCCCTTCACAATAGCTTCAAAGAGAATAAAATACCTAGGAATCCAACTTACAAGGGATGTAAAGGACCTCTTCAAGGAGAACTACAAACCACTGCTCAGTGAAATCAAAGAGGACACAAACAAATGGAAGAACATACCATGCTCATGGATAGGAAGAATCAATATCGTGAAAATGGCCATACTGCCCAAGGTAATTTCTAGATTCAATGCCATCCCCATTAAGCTACCAATGACTTTCTTCACAGAATTGGAAAAAACTGCTCTTAAGTTCATATGGAACCAAAAAAGACCCCTCATTGCCAAGACAATCCTAAGCCAAAAGAACAAAGCTGGAGGCATCACGCTACCTGACTTCAAACTATACTACAAGGCTAAAGTAACCAAAACAGCATGGTACTGGTACCAAAACAGAGATATAGACCAATGGAACAGAACAGAGCCCTCAGAAATAATACCACACATCTACAGCCATCTGATCCTTGACAAACCTGAGAAAAACAAGAAATGGGGAAAGGATTCCCTATGTAATAAATGGTGCTGGGAATGTTGACTAGCCATAAGTAGAAAGCTGAAACTGGATCCTTTCCTTACTCCTTATACGAAAATTAATTCAAGATGGATTAGAGACTTAAATATTAGACCTAAAACCATCAAAACCCTAGAAGAAAAACCTAGGTAATACCATTCAGGACATAGGCATGGGCAAGGACTTCATGTCTAAAACACCAAAAGCAAGAGCAACAAAAGCCAAAATTGACAAATGGGATCTAATTAAACTAAAGAGCTTCTGCACAGCAAAAGAAACTACCATCAGAGTGAACAGGCAACCTACAGAATGGGAGACAATTTTTGCAATCTGCTCATCTGACAAAGGGCTAATATCCAGAACCTACAAAGAACTCAATCAAATTTAAAAGAAAAAAACAAACAACCCCATCAAAAAGTGGGCAAAGGATATGAACAGATACTTCTCGAAAGAAGACATTCATACAGCCAACATACACATGAAAAAATGCTCATCATCACTGGCCATCAGAGAAATGCAAATCAAAACCACAATGAGATGCCATCTCACACCAATTAGAATGGCAATCATTAAAAAATCAGGAAACAACAGGTGCTGGAGAGGATGTGGAGAAATAGGATCACTTTTACACTGTTGGTGTGACTGTAAACTAGTTCAACCATTGTGGAAAACAGTGTGACGATTCCTTAAGGATCTAGAACTAGAAATATCATTTGACCCAGCCATCCCATTACTGGGTATATACACAAAGGATTATAGATCATGCTGCTATAAAGACACATACACACATATGTTTATTGTGGCACTATTCACAATAACAATGACTTGGAATCAACCCAAACGTCCATCAGTGACAGACTGGATTAAGAAAATGTGGCACATGTACACCATGGAATCCTATGCAGCCATAAAAAAGGATGAGTTCATGTCCTTTGTAGGGACATGGATGCAGCTGGAAACCGTCATTCTCAACAAACTATCGCAAGAACAGAAAACCCAACACTGCATGTTCTGCCTCATAGGTGGGGGAGGGATAACATAAGGAGATATACCTGATGTAAATGACGAGTTGATGGGTGCTGACGAGTTGATGGGTGCAGCACAGCAACATGGCACAAGTATACATATGTGACAAACCTGCACGTTATGCACATGTACCCTAGAACTTAAAGTATAATAATAATAATAAATAAATAAATTTAAAAAAAATCTTTTCTGCCTGCCAGATCTGAAGACAGCAGCTGATCTTAACAAGGAGGATTCTCCAAATACAGAGCTTGAGCTCTGCTAAGGGACAGACTGTCTCAAGTGGGACACTGACCCACATGCCTCCTGCCTAAGAGACATCCCAGCAACGGTCAATAGACACTTCATACAGGAGATCTCTGGCTGGCATCAGGCAAGTGTCCCTCTGGGACGAAGCTCCCAGAGGAAGGAACAGGCAGCAATGTTTGTTGTTCTGCAGCCTTTGCTGGTGATACCCAGGCAAAAAGGGTCTGGAGTGGACCTCGAGAAATCTGCAGCAGACTTGCAGAACAGGGGCCTGACTCTTAGAAGAAAAACTAACAAACAGAAAGCAATAACATCATCATAAACAAAAAGGACCCCCCCACACACAAAAACACCATCCAAAGATCATCATCCTCAAAGATCAAAGGTAGATGAATCCACAAAGATGAGAAAATAAAATAGCACAAAAATTCTGAATATTCAAAACACCATAATGCCTCTTCTCTAAAAATTTGCAACTCCTCTCCAGCAAGGGAACAAAACTGGACAGAGAATGAGTTTGATGAATTGGCAGAAGTAGGCTTCAGAAGGTGGGTAATAGCAAACTCTTCTGAGCTAAAGGAGCATGTTCTAACCCAATCCATGGAAGTTAAGAACCTTGATAAAAGGTTACAGGAACTTCTAACTAGAATAACCACCTTAGACAGGAACATAAATGACCTGATGGAGCGGAAAAACATAGCATGAGAACTTCGTGAAACATATCCACGTATCAATAGACAAATCAATCAAGCAGAAGAAAGGATATCAGACATTGAAGATTAACTTACTGAGACAAGGCATGAAGACAAGATTAGAGAAAAAAAAAAAAAAAAGAATGCAAAGGAATAAACAAAGCCTCCAAGAAATACGGAACTATATGAAAAGACCAAAGCTACTTTTGATTGGTATGCCTGAAAGTGATGGGGAGAATGGAACCAAGTTGGAAAACACACTTTAGGAAATCATCCAGAGGAACTTCTCCAAACTAGCAAGACAAGCCAACATTTAAATTCAGGAAATACAGAGAAGACCACTAAGATATTACTCTATAAGAGCAACCTCAACACACATAATTGTTAGATTTTCCAAGGTTGAAAAAAGGAAAAAATGTTAAGGGCAGCCAGAGAGAAAGGCCAGGTTACGGACAAAGGGAAGCCCATCAGACTAACAGTGGATCTCTCTGCAGAAACCCTACAAGCCAGAAGAGAGTAGGGGCCAATATTCAACATTCTTAAGGAAAAAAATTTTCAACCCAGAATTTCATATCCAGCCAAACTAAGCTTCATAAGCAAAAGAGAAATAAAAAACTTGCCAGAGTAGCAAATGTTGAGAGAGTTTGTCACCACGAGACCTGCTTCTGAAGGAAGTAATGAGCATGAAAATGAAAAACTGGTACCAGCCACTGCAAAAACACACCAAAATAACCAAAATATAAAGACCAATGACACTATGATGAAACTTCATCAACTAATATGAAAAATAATCAGCATCATGATGAAAGGATGAAATTTACACATAACCATATTAACCTTAAATGTAAATGGGCTAAATGCTCCAATTAAAAGACACAGGCTGGCAAATTGACAGAGTCAAGAACCATTGACATGGTATATTTAGGAGACCCATCTCACATGCAAATACACACAGGCTAAAAATAAAGAAATGGAGGAATGTGTACAAAGCAAATGGAAAGTAGAAAAAGCAGAGTTCAAATCTGTCTCTGATAAAACAGACTTTAAACCAGCAAAGATCAAAAATATGGTAAAGGGACCAATGCAACAAGAAGAGCTAACTATCCTAAATATATGTGCACCCAGTACAGGAGCACCCAGATTCATAAAGCAAGTTCTTAGAGACCTACAAAAAGACTTAGATTCCCACACAATAGTAGTGGGAGACATTAACACCCCACTGTGAATATAAAACAGATCAATGAGAGAGAATATTAACAAGGATATTCAGGACTTGAACTCAACTCTGGACCTGGTGGACCCAAAAGACATTTACAGAATTCTCCACCCCAAATCATCAGAATATACATTCTTATGAGCACCACATAGCACTTATACTAAAATTGACCACATAATTAAAAGTAAAACACTCGGCCGGGCGCGGTGGCTCAAGCCTGTAATCCCAGCACTTTGGGAGGCCGAGACGGGCGGATCACGAGGTCAGGAGATCAAGACCATCCTGGCTAACACCGTGAAACCCCGTCTCTACTAAAAATACAAAAAACTAGCCGGGCGAGGTGGCGGGCGCCTGTAGTCCCAGCTACTCCGGAGGCTGAGGCAGGAGAATGGCCTAAACCTGGGAGGCGGAGCTTGCAGTGAGCTGAGATTCGGCCACTGCACTCCAGCCCGGGCTACAGAGCAAGACTCCGTCTCAAAAAAAAAAAAAAAAAAAAAAAAAAAAGTAAAACACTCCTCAGCAAATGCAAAAGAATGGAAATCATAACAAACAGTCTCTGAGACCACAGTGCAATCAAATTAGAACCCAGGATTAAGACAGTCACTCAAAACTGCACAACTACCTGGAAACTGAACAACCTGCTTCTGAATGACAACTGAGTGAATAACGAAATTAAGGCAGAAATAAAGATGTTCTTTGAAACCAATGAGAACAAAGAGACAAGGTACCAGAATCTCTGGGCACAGCTAGAGCAGTGTGAAGAGGGAAATTTAAAGCACTAAATGCCAACATTAGAAAGTGGAAAAGATCTAAAATTGACACCTTCACATCACAATTAAAAGAAAAGAAAAACAAGAGCAAACAAATTCAAAAGCTAGCAGAAGACAAGAAACTGCTAAGATCAGAGCAGAAATGAAGGAGATAGGACATGAAAAACACTTCAATAAATCAAGGAGCTGTTTTTTTGAAGAGATTAACAAAATAGATGGACCACTAGCTAGACTAATAAAGGAGAAAAGAGAGAAGAATCAAATAGACACAATATAAATGATAAAGGGAATCCAAATACTGATCCCACAGATACAAACAGCCATCAGAGAATACTATAAACACCTCTATACAAATAAACCAGAAAATCTAGAAGAAATGGATAAATTCTTGGACAAATACACCTTCCCAAGACTAAACCAGAAAGAAGTCAAATCACCTAATAGACCAATACGAAGTTCTGAAATTGAGGCAGTAATTCATAGTCTACCAACAAAAACAATCCCAGAAACAGATAGATTCACAGCCAAATTCTATCAGAGGTACAATGAAGAGCTGGTACCATCTCTTCTGAAACTATTCCAAACAATATAAAAAGAAGGACTCCTCCCCAACTCATTTTGTGAAGCCACCATCATCCTGATACCAAAACCTGGCAGATACACACAAACAAAAAGAAAATTTCAAGTCAGTATCCCTGATGAACATCGATGGGAAAATCCTCAGCAAAATACTGGCAAACTAAACACAGCAGCACATCAAAAAGCTTATCCACCATTATCAAGTCAGCTTTATCCCTGGAATGCAAGGCTGGTTCAACATAAGCAAATCAATAAATGTAATTCATCACATAAACAGAACCAATGACAAAAAACACATGATTATTTCAATAGGTGCAGAAAAGGCCTTCTATAAAATTCAACATCCCTTCGTGCTAAAAACTCTCAATAAACTAGTATTGAAGCATATCTCAAAATAATAGGAGCTGTTTATGACAAACCCATAGCCAATATCATACCGAATAGGAAAAGCTGGAAGCATTCCCCTAAAAAACCAGCACAAGGATGCCCTCTCTCACCACTCCTATTCAACATAGTATTGGAATTTCTGGCCAGTACAATCAGGCAAGAGAAAGAAATAAAGCACCTTCAAATAGGAAGAGAGGAAATCAAATTGTCTTTGTTTGCAGATGACATGATTATACATTTAGAAAACCCCAGCATCTCAGCCCAAAAACTTCTTAAGCTGATAAGCAATTTCAGCAAAGTCTCAGGATACAAAATCAATGTCCAAAAATCATAAGCATTCCTATACACCAACAATAGACCAACAGAGAGTCAAATCATGAGTGAATTCCCATTCACAATTGTTACAAAGAGCATAAAATACCTAGGAATAAAACTTATAAGAGATGTGAAGGACCTCTTCAAGGAGAACTACAAACCACTGCTCAAGGAAATAAGAGAGGACACAAACAAATGGAAAAACATTCCATGCTCATGGATAGGAAGAATCAATACTGTGAAAACGGCCATACTGCCCAAAGTAATTTATAGATTCAATGCTATTACCATCAAGCTGCCAGTGACTTTCTTTGCAGAATTAGGCAAAACTTCTTTAAATTTCATATGGAACCAAAAAAGAGCCTGTATATTCTAAGCAAAAAGAACAAAGCTGGAGGCATCACACTACCTGACTTCAAACTATGTTACAAGGCTACAGTAACCAAAACACCATGGTACCAGTACAAAAGCAGATATATAGACCAATGCAATAGAACAGAAGCCTCAGAAATAACACCACACATCTACAACCACCTGATCTTCAACCAATCTGACAAAAACAAGCAATCAGGTTGAAGATTCCCTATTTAATAAATGGTGCTAGGAGGGTGGGTGCAGTGGCTCATGCCTGTAATCCCAGCACTTTGGGAGGCTGAGGCGGGCGGATCACCTGAGGTCAAGAGTTCGAGACGAGCCTGGCCAACATGGTGAAACCCTGTCTCTACTGAAAATACAAAAATTAACTGGGCTTGATGGCAGGTGCCTGTAATTCCAGCTACTTGAGAGGCTGAGGCAGGAGAATCGTTTGAACCCGAGAGGCAGAGGTTGCAGTCAGCTGAGATTGCACCTTTGCACTCCAGCCTGGGGGACAAGAGTGAGATTTTGTCTCAAAAAAATAAAACTAAATGGTGCTGGAAAAACTGACTTGCCATATGCAGAAAACAGAAACTGGACCCCTTATTTACACTTTATAGAAAAATTAACCCAAGATGGATTAAATACTTAAAAGTACAACCCCAAACCATAAAAACCCTAAGAGAAAACCTCAGCAATACCATTCAGCATATACGCATGGGGAAAGACTTCGTGACCAAAACACCAAAAGCATTTGCAAATAAAAAGCCCAAATTGACATATGGGATCTGATAAACTTAAGAGCTTCTGCACAGCCAAAGAAACTATCATCAGAGTGAACAAGCAACCTTCAAAATGGGAGAAAATTTTTGCAAGCTACCCATCTGACAAAGGTCTAATATCCAGAATCTACATGAACTTAAACAAATTTCCAGGAAAACAAACAAAGAAACAACCCCATTAAATTCTCGGTGAAGTATATGAACAGACACTTCTCAAAAGAAGACATTTATATTTCCAAGAAACATATGAAAAAGAAAAAAAGCCCATCATCACTTGTCATTAGAGAAACGCAAATCAAAACCACAATGAGATACCATCTCATGCCAATTAGAATGGAAATTATTAAAAAGTCAGGAAACAACAGATGCTTATGAGGCTGTGGAGAAATAGGAAAACCTGTACACCGTTGATGGTAGTGTAGATTAGTTCAACCATTGTGGAAGACAGTGTGGCAATTCCTCAAGGATCTAGAACCAGAAATACCATTTGACCCAGCAAGTAAATCATTCTAGTATAAATACACATGCAGATATATGTTTATCGCAGCACTATTTACAATAGCAAAGACTTGAAACCAACCCAAATGCCCATCAATGATAGACTGGATAAAGAGAATGTGGCACATATACACCATGGAGTACTATGGAGCCATAAAAAAGGAATAAGATCGTGTTTTTTTGAAGGGACATGGTTGAAGCTGAAAGACATCCTCAGCAAACTAACACAGGAACAGAAAATCAAACATCACATGTTCTCGCTCATAAGTGGGAGTTGAACAATGAGCACTTGTTCAACTTGGGCACAGGGACAGTAACATCACACACTGGGGCCTGTCAGGGGTTAGGGGGTAAGGGGAGTGAGAGCATTAAGACAAATACCTAATGCATGCGCAGCTTGAACTCTGGATGATGGATTGATCCGTGCAGCAAACCACCATGGCACATGTATACCTATGTAACAAACCTGTACATTCTGCACATGTATCCCAGAACTTAAAATAAAAAGAAAAGAAAGTATTATCTCCTTGTCTATTTTTTTTAAAGAGTTTGAGTAGAATTGGTATTAGTTATACAACAAATGTTTGGTAAAATTCAGCAGTGTAGCTATTGAGTCCTATGCTTTCCTTTGCTGGAAAACTTTTTATTGCAGCTTCAATCTTAACTGGTTTTTTTTGTTTGTTTGTTTGTTTTGGTTTGGTTTGGTTTGGTTTTTTTTTTGAGACAGAGTCTCACTCTGTTTCCCAGGCTAGAGTGCAGTGGTACAATCTCGGCTCGCCCCAACCTCTGCCTTCCAGATTCAAGCATTCCTCCTGCTTCTGCCTCCTGAGTAGCTGGGATTACAGGTGCACATCAGCACGCCTGGCTAATTTTTGTATTCTTAGTAGAGATGAGGTTTCATCATGCTGGCCTGGCTGGTTGTGAACTCCTGACCTCAAATGATCCCCCCACCTTGGCCTCCCAACATGCTGGAATTACAGGCATGAGTCACTATGCCCAGCTGATCTCACTACTTCTTATTGGTCTATTCAGATTTTGAATTTTTTTTTTAATGTTTCAATCTTGGTAGGTTGCATATGTCCGGGAATGTATCTATTTTTTTAGCTTTTCCAATTTATCAGCATATTATTGCTCTTAGTAGTCTCTAAATAATCCACTGAATATCTGTAAGATCAGTTATATGATCCCTTTTTTATCCCTGAGTTTATTTGTTCGGATCTTTATTTTCTTAGTCTGGCTAAAGGTTTATGAATATTTTTATCTTTTCACAAGAAAAATTTTTTATTTTGGTGATCTTTTGTATTTTTGTTTCAACTTTATTTCTGCTCTGATCTTTGTTATTTCTTTTCTTCTACTAATTTTGGTTTTGGTTTGTTCTTCCTTTTATAGTTCTTCAAGATACATTGTTACGTTGTTTAAAGTTTTTCTACTTTTTTTGGTGTAGGTTCTTATTGCTATAAACTTTCTTCTTCCATTGGTTTTGGTAGGTTGCAGTTCCATTTTTTTTTTTTTTTTCTTTTTGACAGTCCCGCTCTGTCGCCCAGGGTGGAGTGCAGCGGCGCGATTTTGGTTCACTGCAAGGTCTGCCTCCTGGGTTCACAGCCATTCTCCTGCCTCAGCCTCCTGAGTAGCTGGGACTACAGACGCCTGCCACCACGCCCAGCTAATATTTTGTATTTTTAGTAGAGATGGGGTTTCACCGTGTTAGCTAGGATGGTCTCAATCTCCTGACCTCGTGATCTGCCTGCCTCGGCCTCCCAAAGTGTTGGGATTACAGGCGTGAGCCCGTGAGCCACCGCGTCCAGCTCATTTGTTTTAATTTTTTACTGAAATGTTTCTTCACTTCTTTACTGAGTCACTTGTTATTCAGGAGCATTTTTTTTTTAATTTCCCTGTGTTTTTGTAATTAGTACAGATACTTTTGTTATTGATTTCTAGTTTTGGTCCATTGTGATCGAAGATGGTTAATATTATTTTAAAAAAAACTTAAGACTTTTTGTGACCTAACATATAGTCTATTGTTTATATTGTTCTACGTGTTGAGGAGAAGAATGTGTGTTCTGCACCTGCTTGATGAAATATTCTGTAAAGCTCTTAGGGTCATTTGGTCTATAGTGCAGATTAAGTCTGATATTTTTGTTTATTTTCTATCTAAATGACCTGTCTAATGCTGAACGTAGGGTCTTGAAGTCTCCAGCTATTACAGTTTAGGGGCCTATCTCTCTCTTCAGCTCTAATAATATTTGCTTTATATCTGGGTGCTTCAGTGTTGGGGGTGTATACATTTACAATTATTATGTCCTCTAGTTTAATTGATATCTTTATAATTATGTAATGACCTTCTTTGTCTCTTTTTATAGTTTTTGTCTTCAAATCAGTTTTGACTGAGAGAGGTATAGATACATCCCTTTATTATCATTCTATGTGTGTCTTTATAGGTGACATGTGTTATTTGAAGGGAACAGATCATTTGGTCTTCTTTAAAATAAATCTATTCAGCCACTCTATGTGTTTTGATTAGGGAGTTTAGTGCATTTACATTCAATGTTCTTATTAATAAGTAAGAACTGGCTGGGCATGGTGGCTCATGCCTGTAATCCCAGCACTTAGGGAGGCTGTGGTGGGTGGATCACCTGAGGTCAAGAATTTGAGGCCAGCCTGATCAACATGGAGAACCCCATCTCATATATATATATGAGTGAGCCGAGATCGTGCCTTTGCACTCTAGCCTGGGCAACAAGAGGGAAACTCCATGTCAAAGAAAAAAAATTAAGAACGTACTCTTGCCATTTTGTTATTTGTTTTCTGGTTGTTTTGTGGTCTTTTTTTTCCTTTCTTCTTTCTTTTCTGTCTTCCTTCTGGTGATGGTGATTTTCTCAGGTAGTATGTTTTATTTTATTTTATTTTTTAACTTTTTGTCTATCTGTTGTAGGTTTGTAGGGTTTTTTTTTATTTGAGGTTACCATGAGACAAATAACATCTTATATCCCATTATCTTAAATGTATCACAACTTAACACTGATTGCAAAAACAGACAAGCAAAGAGGAAGCTAATAAAAACTCTATACTTTTAATTTATCCCCCCTCTACTTTTTAACATTTTGCTTTTTCGACTTAAACATTATTATATTGACTATGTCTTAAAGTTGTAATTATTTTGATAGGTTCATCTTTTACTGTTTCTACTCAAGATATGAGTAGTTCACACAACACAATTTTAGTATTATGAACTTAGTATTACCAGTGAGTTTTGTACCTTCAGATGATTTCTTATTGCTCATTAAGAGCTTTTTTTCCAAATTAAGGAAACATTTGTAGCATTTCTCATAGACATGTCTGGTGTTGATGGAATTCCTCAGGTTTTGTTTGTATGGGAAAGTCTTTATTTCTCATTTGTGTTTGAAGCATATTTTCACTGGAGATACTATTTTATGATAAAAGTTTTCTCTTTTTTTTCTTCAGAACTCTAAATGTCATGCCACTCTTTCCTGGTCTATAAGGTTTTACTGAGAAATATGCTTCCAGATATATTGGAGCTCCTTTGTATGTTATTTTATTTATTTATTTATTTATTTATTTATTTATTTATTTAGATGGAGTTTCACTTTGTCTCCCAGGCTGGAGTGCAGTGGCATGACCTCGGCTCACTGCAACCTCTGCTTACCGGGTTTGAGTGATTCTCCTGCCTCAGCCTCTGGAGTAGCTGAGATTACAGGCACCCGCCACCATGCCCAGCTAATTTTTGTATTTTTAGTAGAGGTGGGGTTTTGCTATATTGGCCAGGCTGGTCTCGAACTCCTGACTTCAAGCAATCCACCCGCCTCAGCCTACCAAAGTGCTGGAATTTCACGCGTGAGCCACCGTGTCTGGCCTATTTGTTCCTTTTCTCTTGCTGCTTGTAGGATTTTTTCTTTATCCTTGACTTTTGAGCATGCATTAGTCCATTTTGATGCTGCTGATAAAGACATACCCGAGACTGGGAAGGAAAGGTTTAATTGAACTCACAGTTCCACATGGCTGGGGAGCCCTCAGAATAATGGCCGGAGGTGAAAAGTAGTTCTTACATGTAGGCAGCAAGAGAAAATGAGGAAGAAGCAAAAGCAGAAATCCCTGATAAACCCATAAGATCTCATGAGACTTATTCACTATCACAAGAATAGCACAGGAAAGACCAGCCACCATGATCCAGTTACCTCCCCAAGGGTCCCTCCCACAACATGTAGGAATTCTGAGATATACAATTCAAATTGAGATTTGGGTGGGGAAACAGCCAAACCGTATCATCCCATCCCTGGACCCTCCAAATCTCACATCCTCACATTTCAGAACCAATTATGCCTTTTCAACAGTCCCCCGAAATGTTAACTCATTTTAGCATTAATCCAAAAATCCACAGTCCAAAGTCTCATCTCAGACAAAGCAAGTCCTGTCCACCTATGAGTCTGTAAAATCAAAAGCAAGCTAGTCAGTCCCTAGATACAATTGGAGTACAGGTATTTGGTAAATACAGCCATTCCAAGTGGGAGAAATTGGCCAAAACAAAAGGGCAGTTCAATTTTAAAGCTCCAAAAGGATCTCCTTTTCTCCAGGTCTCACATTCAGGTCATGCTGATGCAAGAGTTGAGTTCCCATGGTCTTGGGCAGCTCTGCCCCTGTGGCTTTGCAGGGTACAGCTCCCTCCCAGCTGCTTTCATGGGCTGGCATTAAGTGTCTGTGACTTTTCCAGGTGCATGGTGCAACCTGTCAGTGGATCTACTATTCTGGGATCTGGAGGACAGTGGCCCTCTTCTCACAGCTCTACTAGGTAGCGAACCAGTAGGGACTCTGTGTGGGGGCTCCACCTCCCCATTTCCTTCCACACTGCCCTAGCAGAGTGTCTCCATTAGGGCCATGCCCCTGCAACAAACTTTTGCCTGGGTATACAGGTGTTTCCATACATCTTCTGAAATAAAGGCAGAGGTTCCCAAACCTCAATTCTTGACTTCTGTGCACCCTCAGGCTCAACACCACTTGGAAGCTGCCAAGGCTTGGGCCTTTCACCCTCTGAAGCCACAGCCTGAGATCTACATTTTCACCTTTCAGTCACAGCTAGAGTGACCAGGACACCGGGCTCCAAGTCCCTAAGCTGCAGACAGCATGGGGACTCTGGCCCTGGCTCATGAAACCACTTTTTACTCCTGGGCCTCCAGGCCTGTGATGGGAGGGGCTGCTGCAAAGGTCTCTAACATGCCCTGGAGACATTCTCCTCATGCTCTTGGGGATCAGCATTGGGCTCCTTGCTAGTTATGGAAATTTCTGCAGCTATCTTAAATTTCTCCTCAGAAAATGGATTTTTCTTCTCTACTGCATCATCAGGCTGCAAATTTTCTGAACTTTTATGGTCTGTTTCCCTTTTAGAATGGAATACTTTTAACAGCACTCAAGTCACCTTTTGAATGCTTTGCTACTTAGAAATGTCTTCTGCCAGATATCCTAAATAATCTCTCTCAAGTTCAAAATTTCACAAATACCTAGGGCAGGGGCAAAATGCCATCAGTCTCTTTGCTAAAACATAACAAGAGTCACTTTTGCTCCATTTGTCAACAAGTTCCTCATCTCCATCTGAGACCACCTCAGCCTGGACCTTATTGTTCGTATCACTATCGGCATTCTCGTCAAAGCCATTAAACAAGTCTCTAGAAGGTTCCAAAATTTCTCACATTTTGCTGTGTTCTTCTGAGTCCTCCAAACTCTTCCAGCCTCTGCCTGTTATCCTGGTCTAAAGTCACTTCTACATTTTTGGTTATCTTTTCAGCAACACCCCACTCTACAGGTACCAATTTACTGTGTTAGTTTGTTCTCACACTGCTAATAAAAAAATACTTGAGACTGAGAAGAAAAATAAGTTTAATTGGACTTACAGTTCCACATGCCTAAGGAGGCCTCAGAATCATGGCAGGAGGTGAAAGACACTTCCTACATGGCAGCAGCAAGAGGAAATGAGGAAGAAGCAGAAGCAGAAACCCCGATAAATTCATCAGATCTCATGAGACTTATTCACTATCATAAGAATAGCACAGGAAAGACCAGCCCCATGATTCAATTACCTCTCCCTAGGTCCCTTCCACAACGTGTGGGAATTCTGTAAGATACAATTCAAGTTGAGATTTGTTTGGGGACACAGTCAAATCATATCAGGGAGTTTGATTTTTAAAGCCTTGAAGTAGTCTTATTTTGGTATATCTGCCTGGTGTTCTGTAACCTTTTAATACTTAAATATTGATATCTTTCTTTAGATTTGAAAATTTCTTCATTATTATTTTTTGAATAAATATTCTACCCCTATCTCTCTTTCTCTCTACTTCCTTTTTAAGTCCAATAACTCTTAGATTTACCCTTTTGAAGCATTTTCTAGGTTTTGCAGGCAAGATTCATTTTTATTCTTTTGTCTCCTCTGATTGTGTATTATCAAATAACCTGTTTTCAAGCTCATTAATTGTGTCATCCACTTGATCAATTTTGCTCTTGAGAGACTCTGATGCATTCTTTAGTATGTCAGTTGGGTTTTTTAGCTGTACAGTTTCTACTTGATTTTTAAAGTTATTTCAGTGTATTTAAAAAAAATTAATGGGATTCTGAATTTCTTTGCTGTATTATCTTAGATTTTTTGGGGTTTCCTCAACACAGCTATTTTGAATTCTTTCTGTAAGATCACATGTCTCTATCACTCTGGGATCTGTCACTGGTGCCTTATTTAGTTCATTTGGTGAGGTCATGTTTTCCTGGATTGTCTTCATGCTTTGGGATGTTCATCAATGTTTGGGCAGTGAAGAGTCAGATATTTATTGTAGTCTTCACAGACTAGGCTTGCTTTATCCACTCTTTTTGGAAAGGTTTTCTAAGTAGTCATAGGGAATTCAGTGTTGTGATTCAAATCTTTGGTTACCGCAGTTACATTTGCATTAGGGGAGCACCCCAAGCCCAGTAATGCTGTGACCCTTTTGGACTCATAGAGGTACTTCCTTTGTGGTCTTGGGTACAATCTTGGAGAATTCTATAAATTATCAAGCAAAGACTCTTGTTTTCTTCACTTTCTTTCTCCAAAACAAGGGGAGTATTTCTATCTGTGCTTAACTGCCTGGAGCTGGAGAAGCGGTGACACAAACATCCACGTGGTAACAACTACTGGGACTCTGCTGGCCATACCCAAAACCAGCACAGTACTGGGTCTCACTGAATGCCCACAGAGAGCACTGCCTTGCTACTGCTAATGTTCACTCAAGTCCCAAGAACAGGTTGTGAATGCAACTAGGCTTGTGTCTTTCCCTTCAGAATGATGAGTTCCCCCCACTTGCCAACCAACCAAAGATGGTCTAGAAATACCATCCAAGAGTTAGGGCCTGTAGTTGTAAACCTTAGGAATCTGCTCAGCGCTCTATTCTACTGTGGCTGAGCTGGCACCCAATGCCACAGGACAAAATCCTTCTCACTCATTCCTCTCCTTTTCTCATGCTGAAGGTGTCTGTCCTTGTGTTCATCACTGCCCCAGGCCACAGCAAATACTGCCTGGCTACTGCTGATGTTCACTCAAGGCTCATGGGCACTTCAGTGAGCTTCTGGTACATGCCACCAGGCTTGGGTCTCTACCTTCAGAGCAGTGGGCTTCTTTGTGGCCCAGCATGGGTCCAGAAACGTCATCCAGGAGTTGAGGACTAGAATCAGTGACCCCAGAACTCCACTTGGTGCTCTACTCCACTGAGGCAGAGCTGGTGCCCAAACTTCAAGACAATGTCCCCTTTACTCTTTCTACTCCGTTTCTCAAGCAGTAGGATTCCCTTGCTGTGTCCGCCACAACTGGAAATGTGCTGGGTCACACCTGAAGTCAGCAGGGCTCTGGGCCTCACCCAAAGCCCACAATGAGTATAGCTTGGCAAGTACTGATGTTTATTCAAGAATCAAGGCCTCTTTAGTCAACAGGTAATAAATCCTGCCAGGACTGTATCTTTTCCTTCAAGGCAGTGGGTTTCCTTCTGGCCCAGGGTGTGTCTAGAAATGTCATTTGGGAGCTAGGAGCTGGAATGCGGGCCTCAGGACTCTGCCTGGTGCCCTATTATGCTGTGGCTGAGCTAGTATCCAAGTTTCAAGACAAAGTTTCCTATATTCTCCCCTCTCTTCTGCTCAAGCAGAAAGAAAGAGACTCTCCCAGAGTTAGAAGCTCTTCTGCCTAGGGTTATGCATGTACTCCTTGGCTGCCCCAGTTGGTGTCTCAGTAGGTCACATACACCCCAAGTCCACTGGCTATGAGCTCACATGGCACCAGCATTTGTTTGGAAATTGCAGTTATTGTGACCCTGACTATCTTTCAAGATCACTTAGGGCCCAGAGTGCTATTTAGCCCATGGTAGTGGGGATAGCCAGAACTCAGTTTGCAACCACTGAGATAGACAATTTCCCTCTGGCTTGGGTTGGTTTAAATTTTCTCTCCATGAGTGCTGGCTGAATTTTGCCCCATGTTTTTCTCTGTTGTGACAGGGCAGCACTGAGTTCCAATGCAAAATTTCACAGTCACTGCACTCTCTCTCCCTGAAGCGCAGGGATTATCTCTTTGTGCCAGGAACCACTGCTGGCTAATCTGAGGGGTGGTGTCAGTAACTTAAGGCTGTATTTTCTACCCTCCTCAGTGTCTCTTTCCTTGATGTGATGTTAAAATCAGGTACTGTGACCAATCACCTGATCTTTGGTTCTTTTTTTTTTTTTTTTTTTTGAGATGGAGTCTCGCTCTGTCGCCCAGGCTGGAGTGTAGTGGCCAGATCTCAGCTCACTGCAAGCTCCGCCTCCCGGGTTTACGCCATTCTCCCGCCTCAGCCTCCCGAGTAGCTGGGACTACAGGCGCCCGCCACCTCGCCCGGCTAAGTTTTTGTATTTTTTAGTAGAGACGGGGTTTCACCGTGTCAGCCAGGATGGTCTCGATCTCCTGACCTCGTGATCCGCCCGTCTCGGCCTCCCAAAGTGCTGGGATTACAGGCTTGAGCCACCGCGCCCGGCGATCTTTGGTTCTTATGAAGGTGCTTTCTTGCATGGGTAGTTGTACAATTTGGTGTTCCCGTGTTGGGGGGTGATCACTAGAGGGTTCTATTTAGCTACGCTGCTTTGCCTCCTCCTTCTATCTGATTGTTTTATAAATGAACATTTGCATTAGCAA
This sequence comes from Macaca fascicularis, assembly GCF_037993035.2. Classification (NCBI taxonomy): domain Eukaryota; kingdom Metazoa; phylum Chordata; class Mammalia; order Primates; family Cercopithecidae; genus Macaca; species Macaca fascicularis. The sequence continues at coordinate 56,855,476 of NC_088395.1, read as the reverse complement.
TTACTAATGAATTTGAGTACATGATACATAGAAAGTGTAAAGTCGCTATAATCCCATCCTCCACTCCCACAATCACTTGTGGTATCTACTATTAATGATTTCCTTATAATTTCCATTGTTTGCAGCTAAAAGGGCAAAACTCTACATAATATTCTGTGATTGTTTTTTATTCTATGATACATTAACAAAATCTTTTACTGTTACTACACATCAGTGTATACAGCTCTTTCTCATATCTTTCTAATAGATGTGCCACATTTATTTAATAAATTCTATATTAATGAAAATTTGTATTTTCCCAATACTTTGCTATATCACAGAGATTATAGTGCTTTGTAAGCTGTGCCAGATACTGGACATCAGTAAGTACCATTCAGGACATAGGCATGGGCAAAGACTTCATGTCTAAAACACCAAAAGCAACGGCAGCAAAAGCCAAAATTGACAAATGGGATCTCATTAAACTAAAGAGCTTCTGCACAGCAAAAGAAACTACCATCAGAGTGAACAGGCAACCTACAGAATGGGAGAAAATTTTTGCAGTCTACTCATCTGACAAACGGCTAATATCCAGAACCTACAAAGAACTCAAACAAATTTACAAGAAAAAAACAAACAACCCCATCAAAAAGTGGGCAAAGGATATGAACAGACATTTCTCAAAAGAAGACATTCATACAGCCAACAGGCACATGAAAAAATGCTCATCATCACTGGCCATCAGAGAAATGCAAATCAAAAGCACAATGAGATACCATCTCACACCAGTTAGAATGGCGATCATTCAAAAGTCAGGAAACAACAGGTGCTGGAGAGGATGTGGAGAAATAGGAACACTTTTACACTGTTGGTGGGATTGTAAACTAGTTCAACCATTATGGAAAACAGTATGGCGATTCCTCAAGGATCTAGAACTAGATGTACCATATGACCCAGCCATCCCATTACTGGGTATATACCCAAAGGATTATAAATTATGCTGCTATAAAGACACATGCACACGTATGTTTATTGCGGCACTATTCACAATAGCAAAGACTTGGAATCAACCCAAATGTCCATCAGTGACAGACTGGATTAAGAAAATGTGGCACATACACACCATGGAATACTATGCAGCCATAAAAAAGGATGAGTTTGTGTCCTTTGTAGGGACATGGATGCAGCTGGAAACCATCATTCTTAGCAAACTATCACAAGAACAGAAAACCAAACACCGCATGTTCTCACTCATAGGTGGGAACTGAACAATGAGATCACTTGGACACGGGAAGGGGAACATCACACACCGGGGCCTATCATGGGGAGGGGGAGGGGGGAGGGATTGCATTGGGAGTTATACCTGATGTAAATGACGAGTTGATGGGTGCTGACGAGTTGATGGGTGCAGCACACCAACATGGCACAAGTATACATATGTAACAAACCTGCACATTATGCACATGTACCCTAGGACTCAAAGTATAATAATAAAAAAAAAAGAAACTATCGTATTATTTGATGGCATTATGGTCAGAGAACATAGGAAATCCTGAACATAGCCTCCAAGTGATTAGTGTAGCAGTATAAGTAACAGTGTGATAAGTGAAGTTAAAGCTATTTATCCAAAAGTACTTATCATTTTGGCAATAGACTCCATTTTGGAGATAAATAAGGGGAGCTTGATGTGTGTACCTGCCCCTTTATCAAACTGGTTAGTTTCAGAAAAATGCAGATATGTATAGTTATTTCACACATGCCTTGGGGCCCTAGCTTAATTTCAGCTCTTACCACACTCTTGGTATATGAAAAAAAGTAAATAAAAATGTCCCACCTGTGCAATAATTTTTTTTTGCAGTGGTTGTTTAATGTGCAAGCAGGTGTCTTCAAATGTGATAAATCCATAACAATTTCTTCCCTACTGGTGAAGGTGGGGAGAAGTAATGGAAAAAATATCTAAAGGAATAAAGATTAACTTGGAATCAGAAGTAATCATCCCCCATTATGATTATTTTTCATGCTAATCCATTATGCTAAGATCCACGTATATGGCAGTCATACTAGATAGCAATAACTCAACTTAGCATACTCTGAGAGTGACCTGATGGTCTAAAAAAAAAAAAAAAAAAAAATGTGTGTTCAAAGTCCAGAGCTAAGGAGTCTGGGAGTGGCTAATCCAGAGATTCACTTTTTTATCTATGAAGGACATCTGAACCCCTGGCCCATTTTTTGAATGCACACTGTACAGGGGGTTGGGGCCCTTTGTTTTGGGTTAAATGTTGGTTATAAGGAGAAGGTCAATAGGTGGAGGCTGCTAAGTGAAAATGCTATATAAACAGCATGCATTTTACAAATAGTTGCAGTCTTCCTGTCCAGCTCACCAGCACTGGACTGCCCTGTATGTAAGTCTCCCCAATAAAACATATGCCTCATTCACTGGCTCTGGGTCTTTTCTTTGTCCTCTTGGACATGGTGCCATCCCTGTTAGAGTTACTAAGGAGTTTGAGGCTCAGCCCAGCAGCCCTTTTGCAGAGAAATTGCAGGTGTCAACCCCTTTAGACTAGGATGAAGGCCAAGGCCCCAGAATCCCAATAAGAGCAATGGTGGCCAGGATGTCTGGAGATTGAAGACCACATTTAGAATTAACTGTATATTGAAAACCTAAGAATAAAGAAACTTCCCTTGTATTAGTGGATACTGGAGTCAAATGCACTCTCATATATGGTATCATTTATCACTTCCAAGGACCTATAACAGCAACAGATGGTTATGGAGTGGGGTCAGACAGGTTGAACTAGTATTACAGGTTGGGAGACTGCCACCAAAACCGTATTTAGTATACATAGCTCCCAACCCAGTATACATCTTGAGAAAGGATATCTTATTAGGCTTGACCCTCCAAATAACTATTTTGGAATTCCAACTGAGTTAGGATGGCAAAGCATGTAATCGGGGAAATGTAAAATGGACACTGGAGCTGTTGCCATCCCCTTGGTAATTAGTAGCACTTAATCAGTATCATCTGCCAGGGTTTAGGGGGCATAATGAGATCAATGGGGCTGTTAAGAAGTTAACCCTCGTAGGAATAATAACACAGCACACAACCCTGTATGGCCTGTGTGAAAACATGATGGGACATTGAGAATGACAGTAAATTACTGAGAATTAAATAATGTGTTCCTTTCTCAATGTTTGTAGCTGTATCCCCTATCACTTCCCTTTTGATGAGAATAAGGCCCTTGGCACATAACATTTTGTTATCAATTTACCAAATGTCTTCAGCATCCCCATTGCCCCATAGAGTCAAGACTAATTTGCATTCTCCTGGCAAAAAGAAAAATGGACCTTTATCATCTTGCCCAAGGAATATTTATCCCAGTATCTGTCAGGGCCTAGAGACCACAGACCTCAGTTGATGACCACCCTGAAGGAAGTACATGCTTCTCATTGCATTTATGATATTATGCTAACTCCTGAGTCTTTCCAGCTTACGAACTGCATCCTCCACCTTGCTGTCTCAGTTGGTGAACAGAAGATGGGCAGTCAGGGCAAAGTCCAGGGTTCAGGCTTATTGGTCAAATACTTGGGGGTCATATGGTCAGGTAAGACTAGAGTTATTCTGTCTGCCATTATAGATAAGGTGCAAGGCTACCCACATCCTACTACACTAAAACAGTTGCAAATCTTCTTAGGCCTTCTAGGTATAAGTGTCCTTTTATTTCCAATTTAGCACAACTCCTTAGGCCCCTGTAAGTCTTAGTCAAGAAGGGGGTCCATTGAGACTGGTCAACAGAGGAGAATGAGGCCTTTGAATGATTAAAAGTCCCAGTGAAACAAATACAGTTCTTGGGAATTATAATGCACAGACAGCCTTGTGAATTGGACATAGCCAGTTACCTCGAGGGGTTTGGGTTGGGTCAGTGCCAAAGGCAAGGACATAAACATGTGCCTTTGGGATTCTGGTCCCAACTATGTAAGGGTGCTGAAGTTAGGTGTAGTGTCATGTACCAACAACTACATAGTATGCACTACATACTATGCCTTACAAAAAGTGGAAGACATTGCACAGGGGGTCCCAGTGATAATTTGCACTCAATATCTCATAGCAGGTTGGCTGAAGGATAACTTCCCAAAACCAAAGTCTGGGAATGCCCAGACACAGACTGTGGCCAAATGGCAAGCATACCTGCAACAGAGGAGCACGTTAGTTAAAATCCCTTTGAGTGCAGAACTTCATTCAGTGTTTGGCCCTGGCACCTATGTGATGACTAAAACACAGTATTTATTTATTTATTTATTTATTTATTTATTTATTTATTTATTGAGATGGAGTCTTGCCCTGTCAACCAGGCTGGAGTGCGATGCCATGATCTCAGCTCACTGCAACCTCTGCCTCCTGGGTTCAAGCGATTCTCCTGCCTCAGCCTCCCGAGTAGCTGGGATTACAGGCACCCACCACCATGCCCAGCTAATTTTTGTATTTTTAGTAGAGACAGGGTTTTATCATGGTGACCAGGCTGGTCTTGAACCCCTGACCTCATAATCTGCCCGTCTTGGCCTCCCAAAGTGCTGGGATTACAGGCATGAGCCACAGCGCCCAGCCTAAAACAGTCTTTAATGAAGATTACTGAGACTCCAAAAATCTCCTTCATATTGGAGGGACAGGGCCCAATTCCTGACCAGGCCTGGTACACAGATGACTTATCACAAAGTAATTCTTGCACCTGGAACACAGTGTTCACTCAGCTGTCCACTGATAGTATTTGACTTGATACTGGCAAAGGACATAGCAGCCAAATGGGCTAATCTTTCAGTCACTTGGATGATTCTCCTCCAAGAGCTGGACCCAACAGACCTATGTAATGATAGTTGGGCCATTTTTAAGGGACTCACAGTGTGGCTACCACAATGGAAAGCATAGGATTGGATTGTAGCAAGTCACCCACTTTGGGGTGCCAACATGTGAAAGGACATTCTCCATTGCATCCTGGGAATGCATATAATGCTCTAGCATGGGAATACCCACACTGAATCTACATCATTGGAAATCAACAGGCAGACAAAGTAGCCCATAGGAGACTTTGCCTCCTAAAGGGTCTACTGGCTATACAAGAAGACAGGAAATCAGGGACAATATACTTCTCGGTCAGAGCAAAGAATTGGGACCTGCAACTATGATATAAAGGCATAGTACTCATCTGTCATTAATATCCTACTTGTGCACAGGAATGCCATAGGCCTTTATTGCACAATACTGGGCAGATAACCTGGAGCCAGAGCCTAGTGCAATTGTGGCAGGTAGACCACATAGGACCTTTGGCTTTATCTGATGGCTGCCCCTATGACTTGACTCATGTAAACACCTGGACAGGGCTACTGTGGGCATATCCCAGCAAACAAGCCACTGAAAAAGCCACTATAAAAGGTCTAGAGCAGCTGTGAGTAGTCTATGGCATCCCCACCAATATCAACAGTGACCAGGGCTCACACTTTACCAGACACAAAGTGCAGAAATGGCAGGGGCCCTGGGTATACAATGGCATTTCCACCTGCTATACAAACCTACAGCAGCAGGTCTGATTGAATGAGTGAATAGGTTGTTGAAGCAACAACTCTGACAGGACACATGTTCTCTAGCTCTGTGGACATGCTGATGCTGCTTACAGCAGCCATTCACACCTTGAATGAATATGCACATTCTCATTACTCCAGTGTATACACTTTTCTGATGCATGGGCTTGATATCATCTTCAGGATCCAGGTGGACAACATAAGGGATAGTATACTTTATCCCAACCTGGGACTCAGGATAATATGATATGGATATTTGTTCCCTCCAAATCTCATGTTGAATCTCTCACCTCAATATTTGAGGTGGGGCCTAGTGGGAGGTGTTTGGGTCATGGGGATAGATCCCTCATTGGTGCCATCCCCATGTTAATGAGTGAGTTATCACTTTATTAATTCATGTGAGATCTGGTTGTTTGGCCCCTCCTTCTCTCTTTCATTCTTTCTCACCATGTGATATGTGCACTCCCCCTTTGCCTCTCACCAGGATTGTAAGTTTCATGAGGCCTGACCAGAAGCAAATTCTGTTGCCATGCTTCTTCTACAGCCTGCAGAACTGTGTGCCAAATAATCCTTTTTTAAAATACATAACCCAACCTCGGGTATTCCTTTATAGCAACACAAAATGGACTAATACACAAGGTAATTTGCTACTGGTTTTGAAACAGGACCTACCCTCTGGGGATCACATCATTATGTGGTGTTGGAAATGACAAACCATCCCCAGAGGGTCTGTTTTTTCTGGTCCATAAGGAAGAACCTAGAACAAGATATAGAGTTAATAACCATTTCATATCCTACCCCCTTTTGTGCTTCTAAAATAAGGAATTCCAGTCCTCCCTTGTGCAAGGTGATGAACACCTTTTCATTAAGGAACATTATAATAACCCTACTGCCTTACCTATCTTCCTGCAATGCATCACAGAGGGGAACAAATCCACTTGGCATTGTAAACCAGACACCAGGCTGCTGCCAGGGGTGGTGCTTTCTCAGAATGACACAACTTCCTGTATCTTGTTCAGTAGCCATGACTTGCCCTTTCTTGTAATCACAAAACATCTCACCTTTTTTTTTTTTTTTTTTTTTTTTTGAGACTGAGTTTCACTCTTGTTGCCCAGGCTGGCCTCTACTTCCTGGGATCAAGTGATTCTCCTGCCTCAGCCTCCCTAGTAGCTGGGATTACAGGCATGTGGCACCACGCCCGGCTAATTTTGTATTTTTAGTACAGACGGGGTTTCTCCATGTTGGTCAGGCTGGTCTTGAACTCCGGACCTCAGGTGATCTGCCCTCCTTGGCCTCCCAAAATGTTGGGATTATAGGCATGAGCCATTGCACCAGTCAACATCTCACCTTTCATCCATAGATAGAGTGCAGCAAACCTCTTCACTGAATGGATGAAGTCTCCTGAACAAAACAGACTGTTGCATCTGTTTTGCCTCTCTCCTTCCTTGTGGGCCTGCTGTTGTGTATCTGCACTGCTGACCTGAGTACTTGGAGCCACTTCTATACTTGACGTAATGACCCTCACCCATTTTCCTATAGTAATAACAGCAGCTCATGCAATGAGTTTCCCACCATCAACGACATAAAATGACATATTTTTCACCTACTACGGGAGCAGGTTAATCTTACCCCACTGTCGGGTTTGCCATACACAATGGGCTCGGGTGGATGATGGGAGTACAGATACAGGTAGTGGGTCGTGCACCCTTATGTATTGAAAGGCATGATAACAACATGCCAAAAGCTAAAATCCATAATATGGGATGGCTACTCATACAGACCAATCTCTTCAGAAAACTGGTGATATATAACTGGGGTGGCAGACTGACTGTCTCCACTTGGGGGCCCACCCCTTCCCTTGAGGATGATGATGGGCATGCTGAACCCATGGCTGGCCTTACTTACCCTATAATTGGACCAGTAGATGCACCTGAGAGCATCCTTCCTTACTTGCTGGGATGGACTGTGTCCTGTTTAGACACTATTCCTACTAACTGGGAGAGTGTGAAAACCAGGCTCCACCAGAAGCATACAATCTGCTGGTTTTACCACTTGGCCACTTTCATCCCCCAAGTCAGGGCAATAAAAATAGAGATGCACATCGAGGCCCTGGGTAAACATATGGCTGCAGCATTCGATGATACCTGCCATGCTATTACTCTTCTTACTGAAGAAACCACTCCAATTAGATGTGTTACTTGGCAAAATCGCATGGCCCTGAGCATCTTAATTGTCACCCAGAATGGAACCTGTGCATTAATTAAAACTTAATGTTGTGTCTATATCCCTTATTACTCTCACAACGTAACCCAGACCATATGGGCCCTAGATACCAATATTTCTGCCATAGAATCTCTATCTTTGCACCCTATAATGTTGTGGTTTAATAAACTCCCAAGTGTTTGGGAAAACTTTCCATACAGTATGATTGGTATTGTATTCATTACTTTGTTTTGTTGTTGCAATTGCTAGTGCTGCTGCAGCATCTGGCTGGAATGCTTCTCTGAATACCTGGCCCCAGAGAAGTCATGGAAGAATAGCATGATATGAATGTGAGAAAAAGAAAAGAATGTGAGGGCCATTCAAGGGTATGCTGGAAGGAAGGAGTGTATGACAGATGCACCTGACAGCAATAACTTATCTGAAGCATGCCCAGATAATGAACTTAAGGGAAGAGACCACCCCTCATATCATCTTATGCCCAATTTCTGCCTCCAAAGAAAGAAGAAGTAAAAACTAAAAGGCAGAAATGAAATCCACAGCCAGACAGCCCGGTGCCGCACCCTGGGCCTGGTAGTTAAAGATCGATCCCTGACCTAATTGGTTCTGTTATCTATAGATTACACACATTGTGTAGAAATGCACTGTGAAAATCCCTATCTTGTTTTGTTCCGATCTAATTACTGGTGCATGCAGCCCCCAGTCATGTACCGTCTGCTTGCTCAATCAATCACGACCTTCTCACATGCACCCCCTTAGAGTTGTGAGCCCTTAAAAGGGACAGGAATTGCTTACTTGGGGGGGATTGCTCTTGAGACAGAAGTCTTGCCGATGCCCCCAGCCAAATAAACCCCTTCCTTCTTTATTTCGGTGTCTAAAGAGTTTTGTCTGTAGCTTGTCCTGCTACAATCTTATGTTATAAAAATAATCCCAAGACAAGAATCTCGAGCTAAAGAATCTGGTTGTGGGGCTGGGAACAGTGCCTCATTCCTGTAATCCCATCACTTTGGGAGGCCACGGTCAGTGGATCATGAGGTCAGGCACTCAAGACAAGATTAGCCAAAGTAGAGAAACCCCATCTCTACTAAAAATACAAAAAAATTAGCCAAGCTTGGTGGTGGGCACCTGTAGTCCCAGCTACTCTGGAGGCTGAAGCAGGAGAATCGCTTGAACGCAGGAGGCGGAGGTTGCACTGAGTCGAGGTCGCACCATTGCACTCCAGCTGGGGTGACAGTGCAAGACTCCGTCTCAAAAAAAAAAAAAAAAGAATCTGGGAATGGCCAACCCAGAGATTCACTCCTTATCTATGAAAAACATCCAAACCCCTAGCCTATCTCTCGGAATGCAGGACAAACAGGGGGTTGAAACCCTTTGTTTCAAAAGCAAGCTTTAGATTGTAACTTTAAGCCACTCTTTGAGAAGAATCAAAGTAAAACAATAATTGTGGATGCTAAAAGTCTTAGAATAGCCATTATTAAACATAAAAATAACAAAAAAATTTGGTTGTTTCTGTGACATATAACAACTTAACATAATAATTATAATTATTACAGATAATGTATGCTAAGGCATATCAGAACACTAGAAATTTCATACAATCCTGAAACACATATTAATAATACATTTATATAAATATACCCCCAAAAGATTAAACACAATTTCATGTTTGAAAATGCTTCCTATACATTTTTGTTTAAATTTTAGTTTTTGTGGGTACATAGTAGGTGTATATATTTAGGAAGTACATGAGATATTTCAGTACAGATATGCAATGTGTAATAATCACATTATGGAAAATTGGGTATTCATCTCATCAAGCATTTATCCTCTGTGTTACAATCAATCCAGTTACAATCTTTCAGTTATTTTTAAATATATGATTAAATTTTAATGGACTATAGTCCCCTTATTGTGCTATCAAATACTAGATCTTATTCATTCTCTGTTTTTTGTACCTATTTCCACTTTTTTCCTATTGTCCTACCACCTTTCCTAGCTTCTAGTAATTATCCTCCTACTCTGTATCTCCATGAGTTTAATTATTCCCATTTTAAGATTCCACAAATGAGAAAATATAAAGCTTACATTTCTGTGCCTGACTTATTTCACTTAACATAATCATAACCACCCAAGGGGTTCATCTTGCCTGCTGCCTAGACAGAGCTGATTTATTAAGACAGGTGAATTGCAATGGAGAAAGAGTAATTCATGCAGAGCCAGTTGTGTGGGAGACCGGAGTTTTATTATTAGTCAAATTACTCTCCCTGAGCATTTGAGGATCAGAGATTTTAAAGAAAAATTGGTGGGTAGTGGCTTGGGAAGTGGGGAGTGCAGATTGGTTAGGTTGGAGATAAAATCATAGGGGGTTGAAGTAAATTTTTATTTCTGTCTTCTGTTCCTGGGTTTGATGGCAGAACTGGTTGAGCCAGATTACTGGTCTGAGTGGTATCAGCTAATCCATTGAGTGAAAGGACTGCAAAATATCTTAGGCACTGATCTTTGGTTTTACAATAGTGATGTTATTCCCAGCAGCAATGTGGGGAGGTTCAGACTCTTGGGACCAGAGACTGCATGACCCTTAAAGTGTAATTTCTAATCTTGTAGCTATTATTTTAGTCCTTTAAGGCAGACTGGTCCCCACAAAAGAAGGGAGTCTTTTTGAGAAAGAGCAATAATCAATTTTGTTTTAGAGTCAAACCATGAAGTGAATTCTTTCCCAAAGTTAGTTCAGTCTATGCCCAGGAATAAACAAGGACAACTTAAAGGCTGTTGAATTTTGTCAAAAGCCTTTTCTGCATCTATTGAGATAATCATGTGGTTCTTGTCTTTGGTTCTGTTTATATGCTGGATTATGTTTATTGATTTGCGAATGTTGAACCAGCCTTGCATCCCAGGGATGAAGCCCACTTGATCATGGTGGATAAGCTTTTTGGTGTGTTGCTGAATCCGGTTTGCCAGTATTTTATTGAGGATTTTTGCATCGATGTTCATCAGGGATATTGGTCTAAAATTCTCTTTTTTTGTTATGTCTCTGCCAGGCTTTGGTATCAGGATGATGTTGGCCTCATAAAATGAGTTAGGGAGGATTCCCTCTTTTTCTATTGATTGGAATAGTTTCAGAAGGAATGGTACCAACTCCTCCTTGTACCTCTGGTAGAATTCAGCTGTGAATCCATCTGGTCCTGGACTTTTTTTGGTTGGTAGGCTATTAATTATTGCCTCAATTTCAGAGCCTACTATTGGTCTATTCAGGGATTCAACTTCTTCCTGGTTTAGTCTTGGGAGAGTGTAAGTGTCCAGGAAATTATCCATTTCTTCTAGGTTTTCTAGTTTATTTGCATAGAGGTTTTTATAGTATTATCTGATGGTAGTTTGTATTTCTGTGAGTTCGGTGGTGATATCCCCTTTATTATTTTTTATTGCGTCTATTTGATTCTTCTCTCTTTTCATCTTTATTAGTCTTGCTAGTGGTCTATCATTTTTGTTGATCTTTTCAAAAAACCAACTCCTGGATTCATTGATTTTTTTGAGGGTTTTTTGCGTCTCTGTCTCCTTCAGTTCTGCTCTGATCTTAGTTATTTCTTGCCTTCTGCTAGCTTTTGAATGTGTTTGCTCTTGCTTCTCTAGTTCTTTTAATTGTGATGTTAGGGTGTCAATTTTAGATCTTTCCAGCTTTCTCTTGTGGGCATTTAGTGCTCTAAATGTCCCTCTACACACTGCTTTAAATGTGTCCCAGAGATTCTGGTATGTTGTATGTTTGTTCTCATTGGTTTCAAAGAACATCTTTATTTCTGCCTTCATTTCGTTATGTACCCAGTAGTCAACTCATCAAAGTCATTCTCCATCCAACTTTGTTCTGTTGCTGGCGATGAGCTGTGTTCCTTTGGAGGGGGAGATGCGCTCTGATTTTTTGAATTTCCAGCTTTTCTGCACTGCTTTTTCCCCATCTTTGTGGTTTTATCTGCCTTTGGTCTTTAATGATGGTGATGTACTGCTGCTGTTTTGGTGTGGGTGTCCTTTCTGTTTGTTAGTTTTCCTTCTAACAGTCAAGACCCTCAGCTGAAGGTCTGTTGGAGTTTGCTTGAGGTCCACTCCAGACCCTGTTTGCCTGGGTATCAGCAGCAGAGGCTGCAGAAGATAGAATATTGCCGAACAGCAAGTGTTGCTGTCTGATTCTTGCTCTGGAAGCTTCGTCTCAGGGGTGTACCCAGCTGTGTGAGGTGTGAGGTGTCGCCTAGTGGTGGATGTCTCCCAGTTAGGCTACTCAGGGGTCAGGGACCCACGTGTGCAGGCAATTTGTCCGTTCTCAGATCTCACTCAACCTCCGTGCTGGGAGAACCACTGCTCTCTTCAAAGCTGTCAGACAGGGACTTTTACATCTACAGAGGTTTCTGCTGCTTTTTGTTTAGCTATGCCCTGTCCCCAGATGTGGAGTCCACAGAGGCAGGCAGGCCTCCTTGAGCTGCCATGGGCCCCACCCAATTCAAGATTCCTGGTGGCTTTGTTTACCTACTTAAACCTCAGCAATGGTGGGCGCCCCTCCCTCAGCCTCGCTGCCGCCTTGCAGTTAGATCTCAGACTGCTGTGCTAGCAATGAGGGAGGCTCCGTTGGCATGGGACCCTCCGGGCCAGGTGTGGGATATAATCTCCTGGTGTGCCATTTGCTAAGACCCTTGGTAAAGCGCAGTATTAGAGTGGGAGTTACCCAATTTTCCAGGTGTTGTGTGTCTCAATTTCCTTTGGCTATTAAAAGGAATTCCCTTCCCCCTTGTGCTTCCCAGGTGAGGTGATGCCTTGCCCTCCTTCAGTTCTCGCTGGTTGGGCTACACCCGCAGACCAGTACCAACTGTCTGACATGCCCCAGTGAGATGAACCTGGTACCTCAGTTGAAAATACAGAAATCCCCCATCTTCTGTGTCATTCATGCTGGGAGCTGGAGGCTGTAGCTGTTTCTATTCGGCCATCTTGGGCACACCTGGCTTTTCCTATTTCTTACTGCCGTATGTTTATTTCTACAAATCTGAAGTAAGGGCTTATTCCAGTTCTTGCAGACTGGCTTTAGCAGGTAAAACCCTTCAGCAGTCAGCCTATCCAGGGATTCTGAGCAGGCCATCTGGCAACATTTGAGAATGAGCTTGCTTCCAGAGTCCTCAGGCATGTAGGTCTTGTACCTGGGTCAGCAGGCAGCTGAGTATGGTGTCAACATCTGTGGTATCGGACCTGACACCTGGATCCAATGGAGTAGACTTCAACAAGGGTGAGGTTTGCAGGGATGAATCTGAAGACTGGGTACATGAGTGAAGGCCTAGAGCCTGTATCTATGATGGCCAACCTCAAGCCTAAGTCCACAAGGGCTGACCTGGAGCTGGGTTGAGACTTGACCCTGAGTCTGCAGGAGCTGGCCAGGCACTTTGGCATCTGTTTCTACTAGGATGAGTTTGAAGTCTGAGTCCACAGGAACTGGACTGACACTGGGCCAGCCAGGAACCTAAGGATGCAGGAGTGGCTCTGGATCTTGGATCCACAAAAGCTGACCTGGATTCTGAGTCTACAGGGGTGTTCTTGGAACTTCAGTCCACGTGGCATGGAGTATACAGGAATAGGCCTGAACACTGGGTCTCCTGAAACAGGCCTGGACTCTGAGTTCTCTGAAGTGTAAGCCCACAGGGACCAACCTGGAGCCTGAGGATGGTCTACTGCTAAGTCTAGTGTGGCGCCTGGGTCTGTAGGGGCTAGTCTGGAGCCTGGGGGCCCACTGGGCTGGCTTGAAGCCTGGGAATATGGGGACAAGCTTAGAGTCTTGTCCATTGATGTCAGCCTTGAGGCTGAGTATACAGTTGCTGGCCTAGATTCTAGGATAGCAAAGTCTGGTCTAGATCCTGGGGCCTTGGATACTGGTCTTGTATATGGGTACACAGGGACAACTCTGGAGTCTAAGTCTATGAGAACCTGCCGAGCACTGAGGTCTATTTGGGAGGGCCTAGACCCTGGGTTAGCTGAAAGGTGGGACCATGAGACCATTCTGGCACTGGGAAGGCATTGAGCATATATTCATGGGTCCCCACCTGGTGTTTGAGGCCAGTGTTAACCTGGCACTGGGACAGGCCTGAGGTCTGGTACTGGTACCAGTTTGAAGCCTGGGGCCACTGGAGCCAACCTGCTGCTGGGGCAGTTTTGGAGTCCAAGTCTATTTTGCAAGCCTAGAGCCTGGGTCTGCAGGATTCTTCCTGGTGTCAAGATGGGCCTGGAAGTTCAGTCCACATGTACCAGCCTGTAACCTGGGGTTATGGCGGCCTCTCTGGTGCAAGGTTTTACTGGAATGGGCCGAGTTTGGGGGTTAGAGGCAATCCAGTACTAAGTTTTTTCTTCTTCCCCTCATAGCTGGGTATCTTTCTCCATGCTGTGCTACCTAGAGTTGGGGGAGGGGTGATGTGGGTAATGTAAAACTGTCCTTTTCCCATTCTTTTTCTTTCCCCTTTGGAAACGGAGTCTTGCTCTGTCGCTCAGGCTGGAGTGCAGTGGGGCAATCTTGGCTCACTGCAAACTCCGCCTCCCAGATTCAAGCAAATTTCCTGCCTCAGCCTCCCGAGTAGCTGGGATTACAAGCACCTGCCACCACACCCGGCTAATTTTTGTATTTTTAGTAGAAACGGGGTTTCACCATGTTGGTCAGGCTGATCTCAAACTCCTGACTTCAAATGATCCACCCTTTCTCTTCTCTTAAATGCATCTTTCTTTATTTGCTACACCCAGGTGCTGTAATCTCTCACCTGGTTTCTTTAGGTCTTGTAAAGGTAATTTTGTGCATGAATAGTTGTTGTTCAAATGGATACTTCTGCAAAGTTATGAGTTCTGAAGAGTTCCATTTTGCCATCTTGCTGCATAGGAATTTAATAAGTTGGGAGAGGCTGACTTGGGAGGTGCTAGCCAGACACCTATTGTTTTAAACAACTTGAGATATGCACATATAGTACAATCCATGATTTAAAGTGTACAATTCAATGGTTTTGGATATTTATAGATATGCATAGATATGTGTAAATATCACTACAGTCAATTCTTATACATTTTCACTAACCCTGAATAAAATCACACAGTCCTTAGACATCAATTCTCAATCATAACTTAAGGGAAACTCCATTCTTAAGCAAATAACAATTTTTCTGAACCTATAGACTTGCCTCTTGTGGAAATTTTATGTATATGAAATTATATAATATATGCTACTGTATGACTGGCTTTTTTCACATAGCATAATACTTTTGCTTTTCCCGGACCACCAGGCAAGAATTTTTTTCCTTTTTTTTTTTTTTTTTTTTTTTTTGGCATAATGCTTTCAAGGTTTATTCTGGCAGTATCTATACTTATTTCCTGTATATGACCAAATTAATATTCCATTGTGTGAATATACATTTTGTTTTCTATTCACCAGTTGATGGGCATTTCAATTGTTTCCACATTTTCCTAGTACAAATATTTCTGCTGTAAATGGTCCTGTACAATTTTTGTTTGAACACCTGTTTTTTAGTTATTTTGACTATGTATCAGGAGTAAAATTGCACGGTAGCATGTTATTTCTTTCTTTTTTTTTTTTTTTCTTTTTTTTTGAGACGGAGTCTTGCTCTGCCACTCCCAGGCTGGAGTGCAGTGACGAGACCTCATCTCACTGCAACCTCTGCCTCCCAGGTTCAAGGAACTTCCTGCCTCAGCCCCCTGATTAGCTGGGCTAATTTTTTGTATTTTTTAGTAGAGACGGGGTTTCACCATGTTGGTCAGGCTGATCTGGAACACCTGACCACAGGTGATCCATTCACCTTGGCCTCCCAAAGTGTTGGGATTACAGGTGTGAGCCACCATGCCTGGCCGTTATTTCTATGTTTAACTTAGAGAGGAACCACAAAATTGTTTGCCCAGTGGCTGCACCATTTATCATTACCAGCAACAATGCCGCATGTTCCTGTTTTCCAACATTCTCTCTAACATTTATTATTTTGCTATTTTAAAAAATAGTAAGTATCCTACTGGGTATCAATTGCTATCTCTCTGTGATTTTGATTTGCATTTCCCTGATGACTTATAGTGTTGAGCATCTTCTCATGTGTAATTTGTGATTTGTATGTCTTCTTTACAGAAGAATCTATTCAGATCCTTTCATCATTATAAAATTGGTTTATTGTTTGTTTTATTATTTAGCCATAATTAGTATATTTCATTTTATTTTATTATTCTATTTTATTTTATTTTTTGAGATGGCATCTCGCCCTGTTGCCTAGGCTGGAGTGTGCATTGGTGCAATTTCGGCTCACTGCAACCTCTGCCTCCCGGGTTCAAGCAATCATCCCACCTCAGCCTCCTGAGTAGCTAAGATTACAGGCATGCACCACCACACCCAGCTAATTTTGTTTGTTTGTTTGTTTTTGTATTTTTAGTAAAGGTAGGGTTTCAGCATGTTGGCCAAGCTGGTCTCAAACTCCTGACCTCAAGTGATCTGCCCGCCTTGGCCTCCCAAAATGCTGGGATTACAACATAAGCCCCATGCCCAGCCTTATTTATTTTAGATACAAGTCACTAATGAGACATATTGTATGCAAAAAATATTCTTGCTGTGGCTGTCTTTCAAATTTCTTTACTGTGTTCACTGAATCAAAAGTTTTTTAAAAAAATTTTAATTATGTCCAGTTTATCTATTTTTTCCTTTATTAACTTGTGCTTTTGGTGTAAGAACTAAAAATCCACTGCCTAATTCAAGGTCACAAAAATTTATTCTGTATTTCCTCCTAGGAGTTTTATAGTGTAACACTTATATTTGAGTCTTTGGCCTATTTTGAGTTAATTTTTGTATTTTGCATTTCTTTCTCTCTTTTTTTTTTTTTTTTTTTTTGCATGTGGATACCACGTTGTCCCAGGACAATTTGTTGAAAATAGTTATTTCCCCTTTTAATTGTCTTGCCTCCCTTGTTAGAAGTTAATTGGCTGCAAATTAACTTTTGTGAGGGCTTATGTCTGGACTTCGGATTCTATTTCATCGATCAATATTTATATCCTATGCCAGTACCACATAGACTTGTTTATTGTAGCTTTGTAATAAGTTTTAAAATTTGGTAATGTGACTCTTCAAACTTTGTATACTTCAAGATTGTTTTGGCTATTCTGGGTCCATTACATTTTCATATGAACTTTAGAATCAGGTTATAAATTTCTTCAAAGTAGACAACCTTATTTTTGATGAGGATTTCATTGAATATTTTGATTATTTTGAAGAGTGTCATCATCTTTATAATACTATGCCTTCTGATGCATAAAATGCCTTTCACCAGATGTCAGTTTAAAGAAGTCTGTGATTACTGTTTGTGATGTTCAGGCTGGCTCAAAAGTTTTAAAACTCTAATGTGTGATTAGTAATATTATACTATCTTTAAAATAATTGTCTATAATTTATTAAGTGTGCATAATATAACTCTAGAATATACGTAAATGTCACCATACCTCCATATGTGATTTTTCAGATTCTTTAATTCTGACACTAGGGACTAATTTCAGAGGACTGTGTAAAATATTCAGGTTTCACAATCTCCCCTAATATTCATTTTATAATGTCAGCTTTAATTACTTATTTGAACAAATTGTATTATTATTTTATATTTTAATTTATAGGCCAAGTTTATCCGACATTTTCAGATATAATATATGCTTTTGAATCTGTTTATCTTTTATTACAATTCGGAGGTAGAAGTTTTATTTTTTATATCCCTGGTAATTATTATAGTCTATAAATTTTTTTCTATAACCCTCTAATTCCTGAAAAATTTATGAACTATATGAAATATTGAAAGCTGCTATCTAATGTTTTTCCAATTTACTTGTATTTTTTCACCATAATATTTATTACTGTTTTTAATTAGGATATTCTATCTGTTCAATACTAAGCATTTTAGAAGGAAAGTAGAAAATTATAAAAAAACAAGACCACTAACCATTTTAGTAAGAAAAAAATAGTTAAGATGTAAAATAATATGATGAGGATTAGCATAAAAAGATGTAGATTCCATGAAAAAATTGACAGCAAGGTAAAGAAAGTGTACTGGAAACTTAATTCTTTTCTTGGATTTGACCTTCCTCTCTTTTCTTGTATTTTTCACTGAAATAAATGAACAAATAGACATAAATAAATGAAAAAATGTAGGAAGAAGGTCATATTTCAACACCAATTTTAGTAAAGCTTTATATATATGGAGTTCTTATAAAATATTTACTTAAATTTCACAATTTACTACATGTAGTCATATAGATTTAACACAGCACTTAGAGACAAACTTTATTGGGGCCTTAATGGATTTATAGGAATATAAAGTTATACAACAAGAACTGGATGTCACCAAAAGAGCGCACTGGTTGGCTGCTGCAGTACCATCTCACAGGCATTATTTGCTTTGGTAAGTTCACCATGATCCAGGCCATGGCCTTAAATCGCAGAGGTCTTACAACCCGATCTTGCCCATGTCTTATAATTCATCGAAATTCAGGAAGTGAAATCATGCTTGTTCATAAGACTGAAAGATACAGAAAGAGAACAAAAGTTTATTGACTTATAATGAGAAATTCCATGATCATACAGGTCAGATATGTCTGTTGAGCAGAAAACACCCCACTTTCCCTATTAAGCAGGTTAAAGAGAATGCAAAATTATTCGATGAGTGCTTAATAAATATTAAATCAAAGGCATACAATGCTGATAACCTGCATCTTGTTGGTATCTAATGTATTTGAATGCAAAATAATTTATGTGTTAGGTGGACTAGATGTTTCTATTATCCTAGGCATATTTCTCCCCCAAAAAGTACAGGAATGTCTACTGCTGTTACTCGTGTTTTATTAGGCTTCCAAAACTGATCAGTCAGGCTTATTGTTCCCTCATAGCCCCTTGACAAACTGCTATATTCCTTGGAAATTTTATATTTATTTATTTACACAAATAATACATGAATAAATACATGAATAAAATCTAACTGTATATAATTCAAACAACATAGACAGAATTCTTCTTACTGCTGAACTTTTACCATTCCTCAGTCTTTCTCCTATTTCCATAAGAAAACATAGGTATCACTTCTTTCTAGACCTTTTTATTTCTATTTAAATGTACACATAAATAGTATTTATAATTATATAATAATTTAGATTTGGAGTTTATAATATAAATTAGATCATCCTAGCATGCACTTCTGCAATTTGTTTTTATTTTTATAAATGTCTTAATAAATTTTTAATATAAAAATAGATCAGTCTCAATATTTCAATGGTTTCAAAATATTGCATTGTATTACAGTATAATATTAAAATCAGTCTGTTGAAAGATATTTAATATGATTGTAACATTTTTATTACAAACAATAAAGCCAATTTGTTCATCTGTAGAATTATTTCCATATATTCTACAAATAAAACACAAGTCAAAACTTACAAACATTAAAATTATGATACAGATAAAATACTTTAGAAATGTATAATTTTATAGAGTATAGATATTTAACCAAATCCTTTCTAAAACTGATAATTCTGGAGACTTTCGATTGTGGCAAATATGATGACCTAATATTAAAGTCAACTATATTTATTATTATTATTGGCCATATATTTTTTGTCTTCTATGAATTGCCTGTTCTTTGACTATATTTCTATCAGGCTTTGTTTCTGTATTAACATAAAAAAGTGTATTATATATTCTAAGAATTAATGACATCCATTAACTGTCTTTTAAATGGAACCATACTGTATATAGTCTTTAAGTTTACTTATGATGTTTTTCTTCATATAAAGTTTGCATGTTTTATAAAAGAAAATTGTATTTAGAAATATAATACAAAGGCATTAAAATGAGGAAAACAATATAAAATGTATAAAAGAGAAAATTAACAATTTCTTCCAGAAAAACAATTCTAAATCTGTGGAATTTAAAAGATGTTAAAAGTATGGAATAAATGCCTAATAATTTTTTCCATAACCAATCAAAGACATATATACTTACCAACATGTAACTCTTTCTGTGTGTTGTTACACAAAATAAGTTTGTATTATACACATTACTCCAGACATGTTTTATTTATTTAATAATATCTCATAGTAACCACATAAACTTAAATATTTTTAAAATGTCTGCACAAAATTCCACCAGATGGGTCCACCAAAACATAGTATTTCTCAAAATGAACAGAACTGAGACAGTTTCCAATTGTTTTCACAACTATGCAAATATATTCTCAGCTGGTATAATAAAAAAGTTAAACAATTTGTGGATTACTATTTCAAATGTTGTAGTATACAATTTTTCAAACACCAATCATAACAGGAGCGTGTTGTCATACTTTAAATTTCTACAAAAGATAAAGAAAATATGGCATATGTTTGATTTATTGTACCTTAATAGAATTATAAAAGTGAACAATTTTTTAAGAATTTAGTAATCCAAAATTTCTTAGTCATGATTATCTCCTCATTTTGATGCAGAAAAATAAAATTTCATTTAAATGAATCTCTATAAAGGGTCATTGTATATGAATGATTTTAATAATCTTTGCAACATAGGTTTAAATCTCTTTACCAGATGCTATACTGTGTTTTGGTTTAAAATTAAGTGTTTTTAGCATTTTTATTAAAATATTTTCATTATCAAAGCATAATTTATTGATGATTTTCAAACTTTCCTGATTTCTCAGAAAGATCTATTTAAGCCAAGTCATATAATCTATAAAATCATGAATTTATATTAAAATGAGTTGATTTATCACTACTTTAAGAATAAATTTCTCAATGTAGTAAAAATTGTGTATAAGATAAGACAGAAATATAAAAAGTATTATAGAATGAGGTAAAGGTTAAATATATATTACAAAAATATATTGTCTATTAGCTATTAATGACACATAAAATATGACATTTCTTACTATCACATTTGATCAAATTAAAAAAAAAGAAATACCCCAAAATATGATCAAGAGTCTAAGGTGAACAGCAAAAGAAAAGATGTGGTTCGTCACTTGCAGTGGTTCACGCCTGCAATCCCAGCACTTTGGGAGGCCGAGGTGAGCAGATCACGAGGTGAAGAGATGGAGGCCATCCTGGCCAACATGGTGAAGCCCCATCTCTACTAAAAGTACAAAAAAATCAGCTGGACATGGTGGCATGCACCTGTAGTCCCAGCTACTCAGGAGCCTGACACAGGAGAATCGGTTGAACCTGGGAGGTAGAGGTTGCAGTGAGTCGAGGTCACACCACTGCACTCCAGCCTGGGCAATAGAGTGAGACTCCTTCTCAAAAAAATAATAATAATAATAATGTGGTTCATAACTTGGGTGACTTAAACAATAAGCAAAAGAAAATTAAAACATACAATGCAAAAGAGAAATGATCTTTCCAAAATAACAACTTAATAATCCCTCATTGATACATAATCAACTTTAATAAAACTAAGTTCCTTAAATGCCCTGAAAAGCCATGAAAAAAAAGTTAGAGTAAAATAAATGGAGAAAAATATTTCATATAACACTCAATAAAGCCATTCAGTAACCACTAAAAAACAACTCAATAAAAAAAGACTCAAAAACCACGAAATTAAAAGAAGATAAAATATCACTATGAATCCACCACTGGGAAGAAAAATTCATCACCTAAAATGACTACCTTTGGTCCAGAAAAAATGATAGAAAGAAAATACAAAAATCGATTACAATCTGAAAGTACTAAATAAAATAGTAAAAGAAGAAATTGAAAAACACGAAAGAAAAAAAACTGAAACTGATACCAATTATGTTAAGATCAATGTAAAGCAGTGAACGTAAAAAAAGAAAAACAAAAAAGAAAGACAAAAGAATCAGACTGAGAAGAAGCAATGACAATGAACAGGAGTGGCAAAGAGACACCAGTGACATCCCCACGAGAAAACACACAACCAAGAAGCTTTGTGACAATGGGATCCTTTCTGAGTGTAAGTTTTTAAGCAGTTTGACCAAGGAAGCTCCAGTTTCACACCCACTGCTGGGGCCTATCTGATAACAGACTTCCTGCATTCATTCTCAAAGGAAGGCCCAAGTTACCCCATCAATGGCATGATGACCCAGTCTTGGAGACAGAAAAGCATGCCCATCGCAAGTGGTGATTCGGAGCCTGTATGGGAGAGTTTGTGGGCAGTCTTATGCCAGTGGTGGTGTGTTTACGTGCATGTCTGTGTGGGGGAACACTTGGGCCCACACCCTTGTGCCCCGTGTGAGGTTTCTTGTGTCTTTGCTTGTGTGTTTGTGGTTACGTTTCGGGGTGTGGAGTCCCTTCAGAGTGCGTGTGTGTGTGTCTCTGTCTGTGGTCTGTGGGCGTCTGCCTGTATGAGTGAGAGTGGGCAAATGGGCACGTGGCAGAGACAGCCTGCCTGTACACACTGAAATGTGAATCGTTGTTGTGTTCACATGGCTGGACTGGAAAGAAAGGCAACAGGACACAACTTGCCAAGGCTCCCACTGGCTCAGGACTGGACATTTACAGAGTCCACAAGGAGAATGGGGACAAACAACGAGCCAAGAGGTACTGGAAAATTCATGAATTCACGATGATATTGAACTTAAAAGTAACACCTGGGTGGCTTTCTCTTTCTCTCTTTTTTTTTTTTTTTTTAATACTTTAAGTTCTAGGGTACATGTGCACAACGTGTAGATTTGTTACATATGTATACATGTGCCATGTTGGTGTGCTGCACCCGTTAACTCGTCATTTACATTAGGTATATCTCCTAATGCTATCCCTCCCCACTACCCCTACCCCACAACAGGCCTCGGTGTGTGATGTTCCCCACCCTGTGTCCAACTGTTCTCATTGTTCACCAGAGAAACTGAACTGGTGACTTTCATCTCTGCTCCTTTAAGAATGAAAGGGAAGCCTCCCTCCAGGCCTGGTGCTGCAAGGGGACACTCCCATCACCAATGAGCGGAAGAAGCAGCAGTCTGGATAGAACATTTGTCCCGCAGAGAGCTGAAAGTGAAAGGAAAAAGGAAGAAGAAGAACAAAGAAATAGAAGGAGAAAAAGAACAAGTGGCAGCTTCATGCCACCACAGCTGTCCTGAAGGATCTAGTTCAGGGGTGTATCACTGCATGATGATATACACAACAAGTGGCAAAGAAACACGAGTGACATCCAGGTGAAAAGACACACCACTGAAAAGCTTCTCATCGATGGGGTCCTTTCTGAGTGGGATCAAGGGCTCTGATCCACAAGTAGGCCTGCAGGAGCAAAAGAGAACAAAGGTGCAGGCAAAATCTTGCCCTTTGAATGTCATCAGCACACTTCAAGTGGCCACCAAGTCCCTAGTACACAAGCCAAGGTAGGGAAGGACCCTGGAAATGGGAGGAGAGATGAAAAGGGGGAGAAACCAGACCCCCCAAAAAAGAGGTAATCAGCCACCTATGGCAAATAGGGAGAGAGGGCAGAAAGAGGAGGGAGATTCTGATTATGCACTTCAGGGGTCAGACAGGGTCCATCTAATTTTCTTAGGAAAAGTAAGCAAGTTCTCCCTGGTGATGTGTCCGTGCCCATTCAACCCTCCGCAAACCACAAGTGGACTAAAAGTAAAGACAGTGAAGATAAAAAAAAAAAGTGGGAGGCTGGCAAGATGGCGGAATAGGAACAGCTCCAGTCTGCAGCTCCCAGCGAGATCAACGCAGAAGATGGGTGATTTCTGCATTTCAAACTGAGGTACCAGCTTCATCTCACTGGGACTGGTTGGACTGTGGGTGCAGCCTAAGGAGGGTGAGCCAAAGCAGGGTGGGGGTGTCACCTCACCAGGGAAGTGCAAGGCATCAGGGAATTCCCTCTTCTAGCCAAGGGAAGCCATTAGGGACTGTACCATGCACTCCAGCCCAGATACTGCACTTTTCCCATGGTCTTCACAACCCGCAGACCAGGAGATACACTCCGGTACCCATGCCACCAGGACCCTGGGTTTCCAGCACAAAACTGGATGGCCATTTGGGCAGACACCAAGCTAGCCACAGAAGTGGTTTTTTTTTTTTTTTTCCATACCCCAGTGGCACCCAGAAGTCCAGTCAGACAAAACCATTCACTCCCCTGGAAAGGAGGCTGAAGCCAGGGGGCCAACTGGTCTGGCTCGGCGGGTCCCAACCCCATGGAACCCAGCAAGCTAAGATCTACTGGCTTGAAATTCTCGCTGCTAGCACACCAGTCTGAGTTTGACTTGGGATGCTGGAGCTTGGTGGGGGGAGGGGCATCTGCCATTGCTGAGGCTTAAGTAGGCGGTTTTACCCTCACAGTGTAAACAAAGCTGCCAGGAAGTTTGAACTGGGTGGAGCCCACCGCAGCTCAGCAAGGCCACTGCGGCCAACCTGCCTCTCCAGATTCCCTCCTCTCTGCACAGGGCATCTCTGAAAGAAAGGCAGCAGCCACAGTCAGGGACTTATAAATAAAACCCCACCTCCTTGGGACAGAGCACCTGGGGGAAGGGGCAGTTGGGGGTGCAGCTTCAGCAGACGTAAACATCCCTGCCTGGTACTTCTGACTAGAGCAGCAGATCTCCCACCACAACATTCAAGCTCTGATAACGGACAGACTGGCTCCTCAAGTGAGTCCCTGACACTCGTGTATCCTGACTGGGAGACACCTCCCAGCAGGGGCCGACAGATACCTCATACAGAAGAGCTCTGGCTGGCATCTGGCAGGTGTCCTTTTGGGACAAAGGTTCCAGAGGAAAGAACAGGCAGCAATCTTTGCTGGTCTGCAGCCTCCACTAGTGATACCCAGGCAAACAGGGTCTGGAGTGGACCTCCAGAAAATTCCAGCAGACCTGCAGCAGAGGGGCCAGATTGTTAGAAGAGAAACTAACAAACATAAAGGAATAGTATCAACATCAACAAAAAGGACATTCAATCAGAGACCTCAGCTGATGGTCACCAACTTCAAAGACCAAAGGTAGATAAATCCATGAGGACGGGGAGAAACCAGCACAAAAATGCTGAAAATTCCAAAAACCAGAACATTTCTTCTCCAAAGAATCACAACTCCTCGCCAGCAAAGGAACAAAACTGAGAATGATTTGGAAAAATTAACAGAAGTAGGCTTGAAAAGGTGAGTAAGGCCGGGCACAGTGGCTCAAGCCTGTAATCCCAGCACTTTGGGAGGCCGAGACGGGTGGATCATGAGGTCAGGAGATCGAGACCATCCTGGCTAACACGGTGAAACCCCGTCTCTACTAAAAAATACAAAAAACTAGCCGGGTGAGGTGGCGGGAGCCTGTAGTCCCAGCTATCCGGGAGGCTGAGGCAGGAGAATGGCGTAAACCCGAGAGGCAGAGCTTGCAGTGAGCTGAGATCTGGTCACTGCACTCCAGCCTGGGCGACAGAGTGAGACTCCATCTCAAAAAAAAAAAAAAAAAAAGAAAAAAAGAAAAGAAAAGGTGAGTACTAACAAACTCCTCCAAGCTAAAGGAACATGTTCTAACCCAATGCAAGGAAGTTAGTTTAGATGAAAAAAGATTACATGAATTGCTAACTAGAATAACCAGTTTAGAGAGGAAGATAAAGGACCTAATGGCACTGAAAAACACAGCACGAGAACTTTGTGAAGCATACACAGGTATAAATAGCTGAATCAATCAAGCAGAAGAAAGGATATCACAGATTGAAGATCAACTCAATGAAATAAAGCAAGAAGACAAAATTAGAGAAAAAAGAGACCAAAGAAATGAGCAAAGCCTCCAAGAAATATGGGACTATGTGAAAAGACCAAAACTTCATTTGATTTGTGCACCTGAAAGTGACGGGGAGAATGGAACCAAGTTGGAAAAGATTCTTCACGATATTACCCAGGAGAACTTCCCCAACCTAACAAGGCAGGTGAACATTCATATTCAGAAAATACAGCAAACACCAAAAAGATACTCCTTGAGAAGAGCAACCCCAAGACACATAATCATCAGATTCACCAAGGTTGAAATGAAGGAAAAAATATTAAGGGCAGACAGAGAGAAAGGTTGGGTTAGCCACAAAGGGAAGACAATCAGAATAATAGCAGATCTCTCGGGAGAAATCCTACAAGCCAGAAAAGAGTGGGGCCAATATTCAACTTTCTTAAAGAAAAGAATTTTCAACCCAAAATTTCATATTCAGCCAAACTAAGTTTCATAAGCAAAGGAGAAATAAAATCCTTTACAGACAAGCAAATGCTGAGAGATTTTGTCACCACCAGGCCTGCCTTACAAGAGCTCCTGAAGGAAGCACGAAACATGGAAAGGATCAACCAGTACCAGCCACTGCAAAACAATGTTAAATTGTAAAGACTATCAACATGCTGAAGAAACTGCATCAATTAACAGGCAAAATAACCAGCTAGCATCATAATGACAGGATTAAATGCACACACAATAATATTAACCTTAAATGAAAACGGACTAAATGCCCCAAAGAAAAGACACAGACTGGCAAATTGGATAAAGAGTCAGGACCCATTGCTGTGCTGTATTCAGGAGACCCATCCCATGTGCAAAGACACACATAGGCTCAACATAAAGGGATGGAGGAATATTTATGAAGCAAATGGAAAGCAAAATAAAGCAGGGAAAAAAAGCAAAAAAAAAAGCAATCCTAGTCTCTGATAAGACAGAGTTTACATGAGCAAAGATCAAAAGAGACAAAGAAGGACATTACATAATGGTAAAGAAATCAATGCAACAAGAAGAGCTAACTATACTAAATATATGTGCACCCAATACAGGAGCACCAAGATTCATAAAGCAAGTTCTTAGAGACCTACAAAGAGACTTACACTCCCACACAAAAATAGTGGGAGACTTTAACACCCCACTGTCAGTATTAGACAGATCAATGAGAAAGAAAATTTACAAGGATATCCAGGACTTGAACTCAGCTCTGGACCAAGTGAACTTAATAGACATCTACAGAACTCTCCACCTCAAATCAATGGAATATACATTCTTCTCAGCAGCACATTGCACTTATTCTAAAACTGACCACACAGTTGGAAGTAAAACACTCCTCAGCAAATGCAAAACGGAAACTATAACAAACAGTCTCAAAGACCACAGTGAATTAAATTATAACTCAGGATTAAGAAACTCACTCAAAACTGTACAACTACATGAAAACAGAACAATCTGCATCTGAATAACTACTTGGTAAATAATGAAATGAAAGCAGAAATAAAGATGTTCTTTGAACGAATGAAAGCAAAGACACAACGTACCAGAATCTCAGGGACACGTTTAAAGCAGTGTGTAGAGGGAAATTTATAGCACTAAATGCCCACAAGAGAAAGCAGGAGAGATCTAAAATCAACACCATAACATCACATTTAAAAGAAACAGAGAAGCAGAAGCAAACAAATTCAAAATCTAGCAGAAGGCAAGAAATAACTAGGATCAGATCAGAACTGAAGAATACAGAGACAGGAAAAACCCGTCAAAAAATAATCAATGCATCCAAGAGCCGGTTTTTTGAAAAGATCAAAAAAATAGATAGACTGCTAGCCAGCCTAATGAAGAAAAGAGAGAAGAATCAAATAGATGCAATAAAAAAATGATAAAGGGGATATCACCACTGATCCCACAGAAATACAAACTACCATCAGAGAATACAGACACCCTGCCCGACTCCCTTCTGCTAGAAGGTTCAACAATCTATGGACACCTGTTGGACCTGGCTGCTTTGATCCAAGCTTTTGTCTCTTCCCCAAGAAAGAGTGTGCTGCCTATTGACAAGTGTGCTGCGCACAAGCAGGCAGCCTGGTCTCCTTATGAGGCTTGTGCAAATTCAGAGAAGCAATCAGCAGTGGCCCACAAGCAGCCCACGCACTCACACACCCCTTCCACTGTACCTTCACACTGCCCCCAGTGTGACCTATCCCCACCATACCACAGTCCCAAGGGTGGGATTTCTTGAGGATAGGCTCCTCTAATTTACTGGGACCACTGCCCGAGAATCCAGAGGGAAGGAGGGAGGCAGAGAGCCTTTCGATTGTTGCGGGTTTCCCCAAAGAGACCAGGTAGGTGGGGAGTCCTGCTGTAGGTGAGGTGAGTGCTCCTTGGCCGGTTTCTTTGTTTCTTTTCTTTTTGTTTTATTTTATTTGATTGTTGTTTGTTTTGTTTTGTTGGAAGCAAAAGGAGAAAGAGAAAGGCAAGGGAAATAAGTGACTGCCATTTCTGGAGCCACACTGCCATCCAGAGGCAGTTGTTTCTGAACACGACAGGCTGCAGGAACACTTGCCTTCTGACAGGCACAGACTTCAGCGAGAATATGTCGGGTTGGGTGGACTCTGACTAAGCCAGGGTTTCCCCCTTCGTGGTTCCGAGCCCTTGAAGGAAGTCTGCCTGCCATTTGGACCCCATGGAGAAGCAGCTAATCTAGAGGCCCAGGGACAGAGCAGCCAGGCAGCCCCAAGACCAGTCAGCTCAGGCGGCGGAGGTGCCCCGGCAGCCATCTTGAGGTGGGCTTAAGAGAAGCCACTGACTAGTGACGGCTGAGACTGGGGTCGCTTACACGGGTCTCTTTTGTGGGGAGTTCTGGGGTCCTCTTGCCTGGAATCACGCTGGGGCCAGAGGTCCCCTGTCCTCCCAGTGAACCAAGGAGCTTTGGGGTGCTGTGCGCGGGACGACTCCTGCCCGGCAATTCCTGGAGATGGACAGGGGAACCCATGGAGGGCCGCCCCTTCCTGCCCTTTTTTTCGGAGAGGGCTGTGGAGCCCGGGCGCCATCCTGGTAATGAGAAAAGGCAAAGGGCCAGCCAGGAGTTCCTCTCTCGTCCGGCTTCAGCCTGGGGGCCCCACGCCGCCACCATCTCTTTCGTGCTCCCGGGATTTCTCCAGCACTAGTGCCCAGCTGCCTCCGGTTTCCAGAAACAGATTCCGCTCGATGGCAGTATGGCTCTACAAACACGAACTACAAGCTTAACTCTGCCCCTGCAGTCCGACAGCCTCCACCCTTTCCAATGTGAAAAAAGAAAAGGGAAAGAGAAACAAAAAAAGACAGGGAGGACAAAAGGGAACCAGCCACCTGGTCTCAGGTTGACCACCAAACTTAAGGGACCCTATGACCTAGGACCAGTAGGCCCGAGACACTGCGGGAATCCTCCTTATGCAGCCAGCCTTTGCTTTTCCTTTGGCGCTCTCCAGGTTTCATGGCTCATGCTCATGCATAAAAATAGAAGACAAATGATAGGTAATCATGGCCACTGGGAAACCACAGGAAGACTGGGATCATGGGGCTGCTGCCCCAGGACAAGGTGCTGGTCACCCAGTTGAATTAACCAAGGTTTTGCTGCAGGACTGGTGGCTCTACCAGGGCCAGGAGCTCCAGGTAGAGTTTACCACCTTGGGCTGGCACATGGAGGTCACCAAAACCGGCGAATGACTCAACAGGCAGTCACAAGGCATGTGGCAGGAGTCTCCTTCAGAGGGGATACTCAGCAACTGACTCAAGTTGGACTCTGTGCAGGCTGCCCTGGCTTTCACACGGGGTGTGAGGGGGAATGGGGTGACAGGAGGGTGGTTTAGGGGAGCTGGTGAAGGCCACCATGCAACACAGATTCCCATGGCATCACAGAGGGCCAAGGGTCCCAAGGGGACTCCCTGCCTCTACCCAAAGTGTGGTCCCTTTTTAAACAGGTTGACCCAGGAGGCTCCAGTTTCACACTGGCTGCTGGGGCTTATCTGATAACAGACTTCCGCATTCATTCGCAGGAGAAGGCCCTAGTTGCCCAATCAACAGTATAGTGACCCAGGCCTGGAGCCACGAATCCTCACCCATAACCCATTGCCTGTGGCCGACAGACAGCCTTTATGGGAGAGTTCGTGGGCAGTCTCGTGCCTGTGGCGACGCATGTGTGTGTGCATCTGTGTGGGAGAATGCTTGGGCCCACGACCCTGTGCCTGTGTGAGGATTTGTGTGTGTGTGTGTGCATGTGTGTCTATGAGTTTGTGCGTGTGTGTGTGCATGTGTTAGTGTATGTGTTTGTGTCTGTGTATCTCCCTGTGCATGTGTGTTTGTGATTATATTTGTGGTTGTTGGGGGGTTCCCTTTGAGTGCCTGTGATTGTGTCTGTGTCTGTTGTCTCTGGGTACCTGCCTGTGTGAGTGAGAGTGGGCAAATGGGCACGTGGGAGAGACAGCCTGCCTGTACACACTGAAATCTGGATCGTTGTGTTCACATGGCTGGATTGAAAGAAAAGGCAAAGGGGGACAACATGCTGAGGCTTCTACTGGCTCAGGATTACACATTTAGAGCATCCACAAAGAGAATAGGAAAGAACGGTGAGCCACGAAGAACAGGTTAAGGAGTGGGTTCATGGTGACATTTCATGAAAAGTAACACATGGGCATCTTTGTGGAGCACCAGAGGGACTGAACTGGTGACCTTCATCTCTGCTCCTTTAAGAACAAAAGTGAGGTCTTTCTCACTTTCATTCTGCAAAGGGGCATCCTGCATCACCAGGAGCAGAGGAAGAAGCAGTCTCAGCGTAATGCTTGACCCGCCAAGAGCCAAAAGTAAAAGGAAAAAGAGAATAAGAAGAAAGAGGAGAAAAATGAGAAGGAGAAGGAGAAAGAGAAGAAGGAGAAGAAAAAGACAAAGAAAAAAGAGGAGGAAGAGGAAGAAGAACCAGAAAGACAACAAGAACAAGAAGTGGCAGCTTCATGCCACAGGAGCTGTCCTGAAGGATCTAGTTCAGGGGTGTCTCACTGCATGGTGACATACACAACAAGTGGCAAGGAGAAACCAGTGATGTCCCGGTGAAATGACACAACACCAAGAAACTTCTTGTTGATGGGTTCTCTTCCGAGTGGTATCAAGGGCTTTGATCTACAAGTAGGCTTAGAGAAGCTACAGAGGACAGAGGTGCAGGCTGAGCCATGCCCTCCAGATGTCATCGCACTGCAAGGGGCCACGAGCTTCTAGTCTACAAGGCCTAGGCAGGGAAGTACCCCAGAAATGGGTGGGAGGAGAGATGAAAAACGGGGAGGAAATGGATACCAGAGAAAGGAGGTAATGAGCCACGTATGGCAATACTGAGAGAAGGAAGATAGGGGAGGAGGATGCTACTTACACCCCCAGGGATCAGCCAGGGTCCTTCTGATTTCCTTAGGAAAAGGCTTACTCTCCCTAAGGGCATTCCTGTGCCCACCCGACCCTGATTTTGCAGGCTGATCCTGACCTCCCCAAACCAGAAATTGATGAAAAGCAAAGACAGTGAAGAATAAAAAAGTGAAGGAAGAAAAACTACAAAAGTACACAAAGAATCAGGGTACGCAATGAGGATGAGAGTGAAGAGAAATGCTGGATGTCCCAGGTGGAAAGGTGGCTGCCCAAATGGCCTTTTGTGCCATCATACAAGAAGAGTCACCTGCCAGAAAAAAGCATCAGACCCTTGGGCCAGGGTTTGTACTGGGTCCACACAGAAGCCAGTGGAGTCAACAGACTGCCCTGCTCCCCACTGCCTCCACCCCCACACCATCCCACACATTCCACCAGCAAATATTGGGAAGCCAGACAGAAAGGGAGAACAAAAATGAACAAGAGAAAACTGGGAATCTGAAGAACCCTGCCCATTGAGAGTTACCTAGATGGGGGGAGCTGAGTGTGAATGGAGATGCCTAGGCAGACACCTTTTAGTGAGTATTGGGGATACAAGTATGTGCGTGAGAACATATAGAAGCACAGATGAAGACAGGAAAAAAGTTAGATGGGATGGGAGTTAAATGTTAAAAACGAGGACTTCTGACACTCAGAGTCACCTTGCCACCTCTAAGGACATGGTCCAGATCTTCCTGCATTCTTTTCTTCCTATGTTTTCCCTAGGCAGGCACCGGTCTCCTTCTGAGGAGGCCTGTGCAGATTCATAGAAGAATCTGCAGTGGCCCACACACAGGCCTAAACACCCACACACCCCTCCCACCGTACCCGCTCACACTGCCCCCAGTGCTACAAATCCACAGCAAAAGTGGCTCCTCTGGATTACTGGGACCCCCTGCCCAGAGAAGAATCCAGAAGGTAGGAGAGAGGCAGAGATCACTCCTACTGTTACAAGTTTCCCCAAAGTAACCACATAGGTGGGGAGCCCTGCTGAAGATAAGGTGGGTGCTCCTAGGGCAGTTTCTTTGTTTCTTTGTTTTTTGGTGTTTGTTTTGTTTGGTTGGCAGCAAAAGGAAGGAAAGAAAGGCAAAGTGGAGGAAGGAAAAGGGGTGATTGACATTTATGGAGCCACAGTGCCATCCAGCGGAAGGTGTTTCTTAACATGACAACAGGTTGCAAGTACACTTGCCTTCTTCCAGGCACAGATATCAGTGTGGATGTGCTGGGCTGGGTAGACTAGGCCCAAGCCAGGGTTTTCCCCACCGGGGTTCAGAGCCCTTAAAGAAGTGTACCTGCTATTGGAACTCTGTGAAGAAGCAGCTAATCTAGAGGCCCGGGGACAGAACAGTCTGGCAGCCCCAAGACCAGTCAGCCCAGTGGGCGGAGTTTCCCCATCTTGAAATGGGTTTTAAGAAAAACCACTGTTCACTGATGGCTGAGACTGGGGCCATTTACTCTGGTCTCTTTTGTGGAGGGTTCAGGGGTGCCCTTGGCTGGGACCACGCAGGGGCAAGGGGCACCCTATCCTCCCTGGGAACAAAGAAGTTTTGGGATGTTGGGGTGGGGCAACTCATGCCAAGTAGTCTCTGGGGGCTGCCAGGGGAACCCATGGTGGGCCGCCACTGCCTGTCCATTCTTACAAAGAGAGCTGTGGAGCCAGGGCTCTATCCTGGGAATGAGCATAGACCTTGGGCCAGACAGGAGTTCTCTCAGTTTCAGACTTGGGGGCCCCACACCAACATCTGTCTGGCACTCCTGAACTTTCCTCAGCACGTGAGATCAGGTACCTCCCATTTCCAGAAACGATTTCCACTTGATGGCAGTATGGCTCCACAAATGCCAAGTACAATTGTAACCCTGCTCCTCCACTCTGAAGGCCTCTGTCTTTTCCAATGTGAGAAGAGCAAATATGAAGGAGAAAGAGAAAAAGACAGGGGGGAGAGGAAAGAACCAGCCACCTGGTCCCAGGTTGACCACCAAACTCACAGGTCCCAATGACCAAGGACCAGTAGGCTGGAGACCCTGAGGGAATCCTGTTTAGACAGACAGTCTTTGCCCTTCCTTTGGCCTTCTACAGGTTTCACGTCTCCTGCTCCTACAGAAAGTAAAAGACAAATGACACATAATCATGGGCACTGGGACACCACAAGAGACTTGGGATTAAAGGGCTGCTGTTCCAGGACAAGGGGCTGGTCACTCAGCTGGCTTACACAAGGTTTTACGGCAGAACTAGGGGTCCTCCCGAAGGCTGGAGCTCTAGGTAGAGTTTACCTCCTTGGACTGGCAGATGGAGGTCACCAGAATGGGCAGACTGTTCAACCAGGAGCCACAGGACCTGAGGCAGGTGCATCACTTAGAGAGCACACTCAGCAACTCACACAAGTCTGACGCTGCACAGGCTGTCCTGGCTTTTACATAGTCAGGGGTGGGAGGATGGTGGCTTAGAGGGACTCAAAAAGGCCACCACGCACTACAGATTCCCATGACATCACAAAGGGCTAAGGCTCCCAACAGGACTCTCTGCCTCTACCTGAAAAGGGAGTCCGTTTTTAAGCAGGTTGACCCAGGACACTCCAGTTTCACATCCACTGCTGTGGCCTTTCTGATAAAAGAATGCCCACATTCATTTTCAGGAGAAAGCCAAGTTGCCCAATCAACGGCATGAGGACCCAGGCCTGAAGCCACAAATGCTTGCCCATGGCCCGTTGCTTGTCAGCGATTGAGAGCTTGTATGAGAGAGTGCATGCAGTCTCATGCTGTGGCTTTGTATGTTTGTTTAGCTCTAAGTGTGAGAATGCTTGAACCCGAACCCCTGTGCCCATGTGAGGTTACCTGTTTATTTGTCTGTGTTGTGTATGTGCGACTTTGTGTGTCGGTGTGCCCGCATGTGTGTGTCTGCATGTGTGTTTGTGTCTGCATCTGCGTGTATCTCCATGTGTGTATGGATTTGTGATTTCATTTCTGGTTGTGGGGTTGCTTGTGAGTGCGTGCATGTGTTCTGTGTCTGTGGTCTGTGGGTTCCTGCTTGTGTGAGTGAGAGTGGGCAAATTGGCATGTGGCAGAGACAGGCTGACTGTACACACTGAAATACGTATCGTTTTGTTCACCTGACTTGACTAGAAGGAAAGGCAATGGGGGAACAACATAACGAATTGCTGAGGCTCCTACTGACTCAGGATTACACATTTAGAGAGTCCACAAGGAGAACAGGAAAGAACGGTGGGCGATAAGGTACTAGGTACAGGGTGTGTTTGCCATGACATTTCACTTAAAAGTAACACGAGGGCAGCTTTTTGGTGGAAAAGAAGGACTGAACTGGTGACCTTAATTGCTGTTCTTTTAGGAAGAAAAGTGAAGCCTTTCTTGAGGCCTAGAGCTGAAGAGGGACATCCCCCATCACCAAGGAGAAGAAGAAGCAATCTGCTAGAACACTTGCAAGCAGAAATCCGAAAGTGAAAAAAAAATTAAAAAAAAAGAAAAGAAAAGAAAAGAAAGAAAGAAGAACAAGTAGTAGAAGAAAAAGAAAAGTAGAAAAAAATATGTAGAAGGAGAAATAGAAAAGAAGGAGAGAAAGAAAAAGGAGAAAAAGAAAAGAAGAAGGAGAAAAAGAAAAGAAGAAGGAGGAGGAGGAGAAGGAGGAGGAGGGGGGGAGGAGGAAAAGGAAAGAAGAAAGAGAGAAGAAGAGGAAGAGGAAGAAGAAGGAGAAGGAGGAGAAGGAGGGGAAGGGGAAGGAAAAGGGGAAGAAAGAAGGAGGAGGAGGAGAGGAGAAAGAATAAAGAAGAGGAGCAGGAGTAAGAAGAGAAGAAGAACCAGAAGGAGAAAAATAATAGAAAGTGGGAGGTCCATGCCACTGTATCTCTCCTGAAGGATCTAGTTCAGGGGGCCTGAATGTGTGAAGACGTACACAACGAGTGTCAGGGAGCCACCGGTCACATCCCACTTAAAGGACACACAACCGAGAAGCTTCTTGTCAATGGGATCTTTCCTGAATGTGATCAAAAGCTTTGATCCACAAATAGGCCTGCAGGAGCTACAGAGGACACAGGTGCAGGCTGAACAGTGCCCTGAGGATGTCATCAGCAGATTGCAAGGAACCACTGAGCCCCAAGCCTACAAGGCCAAGGCGGGGAAGGACCCCCCAAAAGAGAGGAAGATGAAAAACGGGGAGGAAATGTACATCAGGGAAAAGAGATAATCGGCCACAAATAGCAATATGGAGAGAGGGCAGAAAGGGGAAGCAAATGTCAATCACTCCTTGCAGGGATCAGCTGGGGTCCTTCTAATTTCCTTAGGAAAAATAAGTCTGTTTTCCCTAAGGGTGTTCCCTAGCCCAGTCGACCCTGACTACCAGGCTGATCGTGACCTCCCCAAACAAAAGTGGATGAAAAGTAAAGAGAGTAACGAAGAACAAAGTGAAGGGAGAAAACCTCCAAAAGTACACAAAGAATCAGAGTGAGCAATGAGGTTGAGAGTGAACTGGAATGCAGTGTGCCTCAGGTGGACAGCTGGCAGCCCAAGTGGCCTCCTGTGGGCTCACAGAGGGGGCCATCAGCCAGGAGAAAGAGTCAGTCCCATAAGCCCAGATCTCCACCGCGTCTGCACAGAGGCCTGTTAGGCCAGGGGGCTGCCCTGGTCCCCGCTGCCCACACCCCAACCCCATCCTGAACATTATGCCAGCAAATACTGGGAAGTCAGACAGAAAGGGACAAGAAAGATTAAGAGGGAACCGGAAAACTGAAAAACTGCCCACTGAGAGCAGCCTAGAAGACCAGACACAGGTGTAAATAAAGGTGTCTGGGCAGACACTTGTGAGTATGGGTAGGGATACATGGATGTGCCTGAGGACCTATACAAGCACAGACGAAGACAGGAAAAACTTCAGACATGAAGAGAGTTAAAGGTTAAAAATGAGAACCTCTGAAACTCAGAGTCTCAATGCCAACCCTAAAGACACAGTCCAGATCTTCCTGCATTCTTTTCTTCTCATGTTTTCCCTAGGAAGGGCCAGAGGCACCCCACGATGCTACCTACATATGAAAAAAGGACCTACATTTGTTGACAATTGAAAGAAACGGGGTGATGCCTGTTCCATGGTCATGTGAGTCTTCTTCATATAATGCACAGAGAGTGCAGGCCCACACACGAGATTGACCTTCCTCTTGTGAGAGTGATTCACACACACCTGATGGTGGGAATCATTACCCATGGGGTAAATTTTCTGTCCTATGAAACTCTGTCTGTTCCCAGTGCAGCCTACACATCCAGAAAGATTTGTAACAAGCAAAGACAGAGAACAGTTGCAGTATTCAGAGAGCATTGTGATCCAAGCTGCTGCCCAGAAACCGAGCGGCATGGATAGATTAAGTAACCTTTAGAGCAACACGGTCATGGCTTTGCATCCCAACGTGGGCTCTGTATGATAGCCCATGTCAGGCTTTCTTATGTCTGAATGGAGACCCTAAAGGGCAGGAATAATTTGTCCTCGACTGTCTCATTCATTTATCTGGATGAATATCCAGCAACCACCAGAGTTTAACTTGAGGACCCCAGAGAGCTCTGTATCAAACCAAGGCACAGTTGCCCAATCACCAATTAAAATACTCCATGTGAAACCTCTCCTTCCACACGCAGCACAGGAAAACAGATGGGGCCCAGGTGAAAGCGAGCACAGACTGCGCCCTGGCTACGCATGCACTTTGACAGAATGACCAAGATGCCAAAACAACAAACTGGTGAACCACCATGTTTCAGTAAGCATGCATGCTCCATCAGACATGCCAAGTGGCTTTCTCTCCAGAACAGTCAACTCAGAACTTCGCCGGAAATACCCATACCACTTCTGGGCACAAATGTGTGCCTGGGCTCCAGTGACAGAAGTCGCTGAAGGCCTCAGTCCATCTCATCCACTCCCGTCGCAAGAAACATCCTGCCCAAATCCCTGCAGCTGAATGGGTTAACAATGTGTGGATACCTCTTGGAACTGGCTGCTTTGCATCTAAGATTTTATACCTTCCACAAGAGAAAGACTGCTGCCTAGAGACAAGTAATCTCCGCAACAGGATTGGGCCTGCCCTACACATCCAGGAAGATTTGTAACGAGCAAAGACAGAAAACACTTGCAATATTCGGAGAGCGTTGTGTTCCATGCTGCTGCCCAGGCACCCAGCGGCCTGAGTAGCATATGTAACCTTCAGCGCAACGCGGTCACGGCTTCGCATCCCAACGTAGGCACCGTATGATGGCCCGCCTCAGGCTTTCTTCTGTCTGCCTGGAGACCCTAAAGGGGCGGCGGAATTTGTCCTTGACCGTCTCGTGAGTTTTCCCCCGCCGAATATCCGGCAAGCACCAGGGTTTAGCTTGAGAGCCCAGTGAGCACTCCATCAAACCAAAGCACAGTAACCCCCCCCCCCCCCCCCACCGCCCACAAGCCCCTTCTCCCCCCAAAACACTCAAGGCTCAACCTCCGCCTCCACACGCAGCACAGGAAATCAGACGGGCCCAGGCGAAAGGGGGCAGTCGGGGCCCTGGCTACCCATGCACTTGGGTAGAATGACCAAGATGCCTGGCAACTAAGTGGTGAGCCACCAGCTTCCAGGGAGCACGCATGCTCCGTCAGATATGCCAAGAGGCTCTCTCTCCAGGAGAGCCACCTCTGAAACCCACCCGGAATGCTCCTCCTAACCCTGTGCACGGATGAGTGCCTGGGTTCCAGAGAGAGAGAGGTAGCTGAAGGCCTCGGCCAGGACTCCGTCCCCTCCAGTCCCATCCCAAGAAACACCCGGCCCGACTCCCTGCAGCTCGATGGGTCAACAATGTGCGGATGCCTGCTGGACCTGGCTGCTTTCCATCCAACTTTGGTCGCTTCCCCAAGAGGAAGAGTGCTACCTAGGGACAAGTGTGGTGCGCACAAGCATGCAGCCTGGTCTCTTGCTCAGGCGGCCTGTGCAGATTTCCTAGAGGAATCTGCCGCGGCCCGCATGCAGACCCACACATCCACATATCCCTCCCCCTGTACCCCCTCGCACTGCCCGCAGTGCGACCTACCCCCACCATGCCACAGCCCTAAGGGTGGAATTTCTTCAGGTTCTCTGGTTCACCGGGAACCCTGCCCAGGAGAAGAATCCAGAGGGAAGAGGGGAGGCAGAGAACCCTCCTACTGTTGCAGGCTTGCCCAAAGTGACCACGTCGGTGGGCAGCCCTGCTGTAGGTGAGGTGGGTGCTCCTCGGCCGGTTTCTTTCGTTGTTTCTTCGCTTTGCGGGTTTTGCGTTTGTTTTATTCCGTTGGCAGCAAATGGAGAAAGACCAAGGCAAGGTGGGGGAAGGAAAAGACCTGACCGCCATTTGTGGAGCCACAGTGCCATCCAGCGGAAGGTGTTTCTGAACATGACAGCAGGCTGCAGGGACACTTGCCTTCTGCCAGGCACCCAGAAGAGCGAGGACTGCCGGGGCTGGGTGGACTCTCTCTAAGCCAGGGTTTCCCCGACCGGGGTTTAGAGCCCTAGAACGAAGCGTACCCGCCATTGGGACCCCTTGGAGAAGCAGCTACTCTAGAGGCCCCGAGACAGATCAGCCAGGCATCCCGAAGACCAGTCAGCCCACAGGGTGGAGCTGCCCCGGCAGCCATTTTGAGATACGCACAAGGGAAGCCACTGGCCGCTGACAGCCAGAGAATGGGGCCGTTTGCTCTGGTCTCTTTTGGGGGCCGTTCCGGGATGCCCTTGGCTGGGGCCACAGGGGGCCCAGAAAGCCTCTATCCCGTCTGGGAAATAAAAAAAGTTTCGGAGCGCTGAGTGTGGGGCGACCCATGTCTGGCAGTTCCTGGAGACTGCCAGGGGAAGCCACGGCGGGCCGCCCCGACTGCCCTTTCTTACACACAGCTGTGGAGCCAGGGCGCCATCCTGGGAATGAGCCCAGGCCAAGGGCCAGCGAGGAGTTCCTCTCCCGTCCGGCTTGAGTCTGGGGTCCCACACCACCCTCTCTTTTGCGCTCCTGGGCTTTCCCCAGTGCTTGTGCCCTACAGCCTCCGGTTTCCAGAAACAGTTTCCGCTTGATGGCAGTATGGCTCCACAAATGCCAACTACAACCACAACCCTGCCCCTCCAATCCGAGGGCCTCCGCCCTTTCTCTGTGAAAAAAACGAAAGAGGAAGGAGAAATAATAATAACAATAATTATAATAATAATAAGAAGAAGAAGAAGAAGAAGAAGAAGAAGAAGAAGAAGAATTAAAAGACACGGAGAAGAGAAAGGAACCAGACACCTGGTCCCAGGTTGACCGCCACCAGACTTAGAGGACCCTAGGACCAAGGACCAGTAGGCTGGAGACCCTGCGAGAGTGCTGTGGAGGCTGCCAACCTCTGCCCTTCCTTTGGCCCTCTTCAGGGTTTTTGGCTCCCGCTGGTGCAGAAAGTAAAAGACAAAGGACACGTAATCATGGCCTCTGGGAAGGCACAGGAGGACTGGGATCACAGGGGTGCCGCCCCAGGACAAGGCGCGGGCCAGCCAGCTGACTTACACGAGGATTTGCCCCAGGACTGGGGGGCCTCCCAAGGCCCGGAGCTCCAGGTAGTGTCTACCACCTCGGGATGGCACATGGCTACAGGCAGCCACAGGGCTGTGGCAGGAGGCTCCCTCACAAGAGACACTCAGCAACACACTCAAATCTGAGTCTGCTCAGGCTGACCTGGCTTTCACACAGGGGAGGGTGGGAGGAGGGAGGCTCAGGGAGGCCTGAGAAGGCCACCCCGTGCCACAGATACTCATAGCATCACACAGAGCCAAGACTCCAAGGGGACTTTCTCTGTCCCTACTCCAAAGTGGGGTCCCTTTTCAAGCAGCATGACCCAGGATGCTCCAGTTTCACACCTGCTGCTTGGCCCTATCTGATAACAGACTTCCGCATTCATTCTCAGGAGAAGGTCCTAGTTGCCCAATAAATGGCATGAAGACGCAGGACCG
Organism: Macaca fascicularis; assembly: GCF_037993035.2. Lineage (NCBI taxonomy): Eukaryota > Metazoa > Chordata > Mammalia > Primates > Cercopithecidae > Macaca > Macaca fascicularis. The sequence goes on along the minus strand of NC_088395.1, from coordinate 56,815,620 downwards.
CAGGACCGGAGCCAGGAATGCTGGTCTGTCTCCCGTTCCGCTTTGCACGTTTAGAGCCAGTGCAGAAGAGATCGTGGGCACTTTCGAGCCAGTGGTGGTGTGTACGTGTCTGTGTCCGATAATGCTTGAGCTCACACCCCTTTGGCAGTATGAGCTTACGTGTGTGTGCGTGCGCGCGCCCGAATGTGTTTGTGTATGTATGTGTGTGTCCACTTGGGCGTGTTTAACTTGTGTGTTTGTCTGCGTGTGCATGTGTCTCTGTGTGCGCGTGTATTTCAGTCTGGGTTGCAGAATCTCTCATGATTGCGTGCACGTGTATCTGCCTCTGCGGTGTGTGGGTGCCTGCCCGTGTGACTGACAGTGGGCAAATGAACACGTGGCAGAGACACCTGCCTGCACACACTGAAATCCGGATCGATGTGTTCACACGGCTTGACTAGACAAAAAGGACACAGGGGGAAACTTGCCAAAGCTCCTAATGGCTCGGGAAGGCACACTCAGAGCATCCACAAGGAGAAGAGGGAATAAAGGCGACGCACGTGGTACTGGTGAAGGGTGGGTTCACCACGACATTTCACTGAAAAGTAACACGTGGGCAGCTCTTTGGTGGACCAGAGGGACTCAACTGGTGACCTTCATCGGTGCTCCTTTGAGAACAGAAGTGACGCTTCCTCTAGGCCTAGTGCTGCAGAGGGCCATGCCAAATCATCAAAAAAACAAAAGAAGCAGTGTCCTAGAACACTTGCCCGAACACATCTGAATGTGAAGGGGGAAAAGGAAGCAAAAGCAGAAGCCAAAGGAGAAAAAGAAGAAGAGGCAAACAAGGAGGAGGAGGAAGTGGAGGAGGAGGAGGAGAAAGAGGAGGAAGAGAGAGAGGAGGAGCATGAGGAGGAGGAGGAGGAGGAGGAGAGGAAGTTGGAGGAGGAGGAGCAAGTGGTAAAGTAGAGGAGAAAGGGAAGAATAAAAGAAGAGAAGGAGGAGGAGGAATAGGAAGAAGAA